>NW_028227259.1:20442500-20635000 GCF_978045245.1 Mus caroli
GAGGTTCTTCCAGTGCCTGGAAAATACAGAAGTGGATGCTCACAGTCATCCATTGGATGGAGCATAAGGTCCCCAATGAAGGAGCCAGAGAAATACTCAGGGAGCTGAAGGGGACTGAAGCCCCAAAGCAGGAACATCAATATGAACTAACCAGTCCCCTCAGAGCTCCTTGGACCTATACCACCAATCAAAGAAAACACATGGTGGAACTTGTGGCTCTGGCTATATTTGTAGCAGACGATGGCCTAGTTGGTCATCAATGAGAGGAGAGGCCCTTGGTCATGAAAAGGCTCTATGCCCTAATATAGGGGAATGCCAGGACCAGGAATGAGAGTGGTTGCGCTGGGGAGCAGGGGAAGGGAGGAGGGGATAAGGGATTTTCTGAGGGGAAACCAGGAAAGGGATAACATTTGAAATGTAAATAAAGGAAATATCTAATAAAGAAGAAAGGAGGGAGGGAAGGAAGGAAGGAAGGAAGGAAGGAAGGAAGGAAGGAAGGAAGGAAGGAAGGAAGGAAAAGAAAGAAAAAGAAAGAAGAAAGGAAGGAAGGAAGAGAGACAAAGAAGGAAAGAAAGAAAAGAAAGAAAGAAGGAAAGAAGAGAAAGAAAGAAAAGAAAAGAAGAGAAAGGCAAGCTCTGGAGTCAACCAGTGTGCAGAGAACTGATACAGAACTCTACACAGTTCCTCAGAACACCAAGAGGATCTGCCAGATGGCACATGCTGGCTGCGCCTCCTCAGGAAGAGACACAAGCTTGTTTAGAGTTTCTTTCAACAGTGATTTGGTTTCAGGAAGCCAGGGCTCCTGTCATCTTGGAAACCTCTCCATCTCTAGTTCATGTGGCAGCACAAAGCATCCCTTCTGCCCTGAAGAAAGCTCTGCTATCTCAACAGGATATGAGTGGCTGGGCAGAAATACAAGCTGTGGGTTACCCAGATTTCAGGCTACAAAACACTGTTTTGTGAACAGAAGTCAGGACCCTGGTGAACATCTCCATACCCAGTTATAAAGAGATTTTGAAGACACTGAGATAGGACAACTGCAGAGGGAATTAGAACTCATATGAATTGATCCAAACCAAGTCCTTTCACAAGGTGGCTACTCTACCTCCACATGTCTATTGAGAGAGAATGTATTTGGGCTTTCAAATCCAGGAGGTGCATCCTGTCACAAAAGTACCAAGGATTCTGAGCAGGAGGGTCAGAAGTCGGTAGCCAGCCTAGGCTACATAGCAAGACTTTGTCTCATAAAAAATAAAGGAGAGAATTGTGCTTAACTTGAGTAGACTTGAAGGACATTAGGCTAAGAAAATAATCTACCAAATAGAGATCAATATTGCCTAATTGAAGCCTAAAACACAAATCTCCACTACTGATAAACAATAGCATGATGGAGAGATGTTTGCAGGATGCATTCTAGACAGTATGTAGGAGGAAGAGGGCAAATATGTAATGCACAGGGTGAAGACCACAGTGTATCATGAAGATCAGTGTGCTCTCACCACTGGAAAAGTGGTGCCTTTGGAAGACAGACATGTTAGCTTGTTCCAGTATGCAGACGTTTATATAGATATAAAATAGGACACGGTAACACACAGTTCAAACACAAAACGTTTACTGTAGATTAAAAAAATAGTCTGTGTATTCCGAGTTGTTTAAACCATACAATTTGTGTCCAGGTTCCAGCATCTGATACTCTTGGAGACACTTGTGCCTAAGCAGATCTTAAACCGAGATCTCTGGATATCCTCGATGGTTGATATTCACTCAGACACACAATGCCTAAAATCAGAAATCATTCACCCTTCAGTATCCAGGACCTTTTTAAAAAAATTATTATTAGATATTTTCTTCATTGACATTTCAAATGCTATACCCAAAGCCCCCTATACCCACCCGCAGCCCTGCTCCCCAACCCACCCACCCCCACTTCCTGGCCCTGGCATTCCCCTGTACTGGGGCATACGATCTTCACAAGACCAAGGCCTCTTCTCCTATTGATAGCAGACTAAGCCATCCTCTGCTACATATGCAACTAGAGACACAGCTTTCAGGGGTACTGGTTAGTCCATATTGTTTCTCCTATAGGGTTGCCGACCCCTTTAGCTCCTTGGGTACTTTTTCTAGCTCCTTCCTTAGGGGCCCTGTGTTCCATCCAATAGATGACTGTGAGCGTCCACTTCTGTATTTGCCAGGCATTGGCATAGACTCATAAGAGAGAGCTCTATCAGGGTCCTTTAAGCAAAGTCTTTCTGACATATGCAATAGTGTCTGGGTTTGGTGGTTGTATATGGGATGGATCCATAGGTGGGGCACTCTCTGGATAGTCCCTCCAGGACCTTTTTTAACGGCCATCTTCATGCTTCATTTCTGTAGGTATTGGTTGATGCCACTGCTTTCAAGGGACCCAATAAAAGGGATTCCCCCTCTCCACTGTACAATGTCTGTCAGTCTGGTATATATCTGGGGTCTAGGTCATGCAAATGACACTGTTTCTTGAGATGTTTTACTTGGGATGTGGTGTCCATGCCTAGGATTCCCCCTCTCCACTGTACAATGCCTGTCAGTGTGGTATATATCTGGGGTCTAGGTCATGCAAATGACACTGTTTCTTGAGATGTTTTACTTGGGATGTGCTGTCCATGCCTAGGTGACTGAGAGGGCAGTACACCAGGTGACACCTCTTATCCCATATACACAGCAGTGCACTTGGTGGATGGGAGGGATTTGAGCCACACCTTACCCTGATCACTTGATGTCTGCTGGAGAGAGAGGAACTTTGCCCCAGTGAGGAAGTTCCCCAAGTTGCCTCTTATAATCTTCTTGCACAAGGAAGGGTCATGGTAAGGTTCTGGGTGTTCCTGAGATGAGAACGTTTTTCTTCTCTTCTTGCTCTCAGTCCACCTGGCTGCTGATGCCATCTCTGTCTCCGGTGCCACTTCCCTACCTATCAGCAGGACGCTCTTCCATCAGTGAGACCTGAATACAGGGGTTTGGTAAGATTACCGAGTGTTAGCCAATCATGCCTTCTCCATGGCATGAGCAAGGAAGCATAACCTGTGTGGCCGTCTTCTGTCAACTGTGTTACGGCTTGGCGGGCACCTCCTGCACTGTTCACCATGCAGACGAAACAGTTCTCAGACTTTGTCCCTTGTTGAGTGTGTTCCTAGGAGTCCTTTGGGGCCGCAGCAAAAGACCATTCAGGCAGTAAAGGCGCTAATCTTGTCTGGGGACACACAGCTGCATTAGCAGCAACATCCCTATGGGGTATCAGAAAGAAAACAGCTTGGATCTTGTGAGATACTGTTGAAAACAAGAAAGGCAGTATATACTAGCATGTGGGCATAAGGAGGAGTGTGAATCTGATGACTTAATTCCCTAGGTTTTCTTAGGTGGTAGAAGATAGCAGGAGACCATAAACTACCCAAAGGAAAACCTTGCTGTCAGACCAGAGGGTCTGTTTTCTTACAACAGGTTCTTATCCATGATCATGCTTGGAAACAGGTCCTGCTCTGGCTTCAACTATTAAACACTTCATATTTCACTTTGGCTCCACTCAAAACATACTTGGTGGACTTTACCTTTTAAGCTCTCGGATGCCCTGGGGTAGTGTGCACCATGACATGATCTGGCTTCACATGGCTCCTATGAAGATGAACTGGTTAATGTTTCAGATAAGGGTGTAGACAAGGCAAAACAAATTTGGAAAGAAAACTAGAGTCAAAAAAATATGACAATACTTTGCTTGGAATACAGATTCTCTCCAATTCAACTAATTTCAATAGCAGCAAGAATGCCAAAGGAATGCTCTTTTCTCTGTCTCTCTCTCTCTGTCTCTCCCTCTCTCTCTCTCTCTCTGTCTCTCTCTGTCTCTCTCTCTCTGTCTCTCTCTCTCTCTCTCTCTCTCTCTCTCTCTCTCTCTCTCTCTCTCCCCCTCTCTTTCTCTCTCACTGTGTGTGTATGTTTGTGTGTCCGTGTGTGTGTTTGTGTGTCCCTGTCTGTCCAAATAGGGTGAGTTGTAAGGGTATCTGAGTAATGGTGAGTTAGAAGCAAGCTGTCTAGCAAGCCAGGATGGTTATATGAGCTGCACCATGAGCAATGTCATCTTGGACACAAACACAAGTAGATCAGTTCAGACACTCTGGGGTCCTACTCTGCTTCCAGTGTCCACTTGCTCTTCTAATGTCTCATGGGTACACCTGGAGACAGGCAGCTGATGATCTCTACATGCCTGGAAGTTCCTCTGAGGTTTGGTTTCCCGATGATGACCTGCATGCATGTCATGGTACCTTGTTTCCAGACTTACTGAGATCTATGGATCTTTACTTGGCTGGCAAAACTGTGGAATCACCAGCCAACATGAACCAACCTAGAGGGCAAAGTCAGGACAATCATGAGTTCATACCTTCCTCCCACAATCCATGCTCAGTCCTCAGGTTGCAAAGGACCTGAGAAGGGTATCACACAAGCCAGACACACTCTGTTAATCTGCAGACAGAGGAAGAATTTGCCCTTAGTTTCATACTGTGATGTAGACATGGTCCCACCCCCGCCTCCCGGCATCCAACCATGGGAAATTCCTCCCTGGCCCTCTCCTGTATCTGTGTGCATCCTCAGTAGGCTGCTCTTCACTCTCTGGTATCAGTTTTCAGGGAGCACAGTGCCTGTAAATGCTCTTCAAACAGACATAAGAAAGAGAGATCTTAGTAGAAATCTTCAGGACTTATGCTTCACTGTGATGGCCCTGTGCTGGCATGGGCTGTCAGGCTGGTTCTTCCCGAGTGCTCCACTGATCCCTTCCCCCACCCTCCTCCAACACCCTGGCCAGGCTCAAGACACTGTCCTCTGCCCTCTACATGTGGTGAAGTTACTCACAAAGGATACCGTGGGATTGGATTTATCAGTGATAATACATTACCACCAACCCCTAAGATGTATATTCTTGTAACCTGTTTATTTCAAAGCATATCATTTAGTCCAGGAAAGTGTTCAGTGAGTGCAAGCATTTGCTACCAAGGGTGGGGACGTTAATCCATTCCCTGAGACAGATAGGGTGTAAAGACAGAACTGACTCTGGCTGGTTAACTTCCATGCACATACAGTAAATAAATATTTTTTTCTTTAAAGAAATTGACATTATTTTAAACAAAAAACCTAGAGGTAGAAGTGTATTGTAGTCTCTCCACTTACCTGGTACCATGGCTACCTCCATGGCTCTTTTGACTCAGAGCCAGGCAGGCCTCTGTTGTTGGTCAGGGTGCACTGCTGTGGATTGACAGGCAGCAACATAAAGTTCGCAGGCCTCTTAGAAATCCGTTCCTTACGGTCTTCCAGGCCCGTCTTCGAAAGGGGGCCTGGGGCGCAGTCTGACACCTGTCATGGAGGTGTCCCTGGAGTGTATTTCGGGAGGATGGTCTGGACTCTCTCTGTTGTAGAGCAGGACCCTCACCCTTGGCCTCCTTCCTGGAGAATGGAGGTGATGTAACTTGTGTGTTCATGATGTCCATTTGTCCAGGTGTAGTAACAATGTGGAGCTGTCCCATGAGGTTTGGATCTTCCAAAGACTCTCCAGTAGATATTTCTTCCGAGGTGTAACTGATCTCTGTCTCCCAGGTGCCCTTCATGTACTGAGCATGTCCCATGAGTTTTGGATCTTCCAAAGACTCTCCAGTAGATATTTCTTCCGAGGTGTCACTGATCTCTGTCTCCCAGATTCTCCTCATGTAGTGTCTTAGTCAGGGTTTCTATTCCTGCACAAACATCATGACCAAGAAGCAAGTTGGGGAGGAAAGGGTTTATTCGGCTTACACTTCCATGCTGCTGTTCATCACCAAAGGAAGTCAGGACTGGAACTCAGACAGGTCAGGGAGCAGGAGCTGATACAGAGGCCATGGAGGGATGTTCTTTACTGGCTTGCCTCCCCTGGCTTGCTCAGCCTGCTCTCTTATAGAACCAAGACTACCAGCCCAGAGATGGCACCACCCACAAGGGGCCTTTCCTGATCACTAATTGAGAAAATGCCTTACAGTTGGATCTCATGGAGCCATTTCCTCAACTGAAGCTCCTTTCTCTGTGATAACTCCAGCTGTGTCAAGTTGACACAAAAATAGCCAGTACAATTGACCCCTTGTCAACTTGACACACAAACACATCACTAGTAAGCCTCAACCCTTACATTCTTATTCATCCCCAAGATCTAAATAACTTTAAAAGTCCCACAGTCTTTACATATTCTTAAAATTTCCATCTCTTTAAAATATCCATCTCTTTTAAAATCCAAAGTCTTTTTACAATATAAAGTCTCTTAACTGTGGGCTCCACTAAAACAGTTTCTTCCTTCAAGAGGGAAAATATCAGGGCACAGTCACAATCAAAGCAAAAATCAATCTCCAACCGTCCAATGTCTGGGATCCAACTCACGATCTTCTGGGCTCCTCCAAGGGCTTGGGTCACTTCTCCAGCCATGCCCTCTGTAGCACACACGTCGTCCTCTGGGCTCCAGATGCCTGTACTCCACTGCTGCTGCTGCTCTTGGTGGTCATCTCGTGGTACTGGCATCTCCAAAACACTGCGTGACCCCTTCAGTCCTGGGCCTTCAATTACAACTGGGGCTGCACCTTCACCAATGGCCTTCCATGGCCTCTCACAGTGCCTAGCCTGAGCTGCTGTGTGACCCCTTCATGCCTTCAAAACCAGTACCACCTGGGTGACCCTTACATATTACCAAGTCCCACTGCAGAAGGAGTACAACCTTGCCTATCTCTGGAACACAGCCTCTTTGTGCTTTCAGAAAACACTTCCCAGAAGATGTCACCTCAACGATGCTGATCTCTTCTTAATCACCGCTAATTTCTTAGCTCCAGCTAACCAGCATCAATATTCCCAGTAATGCAAAGTTTTTGCTTTAGTAGTTCTGTATCTTGTTAATCACAGCTGATTCTTCAGCCCCAGCTAACCAGAACTACAAAATCTTCACAATAAAAACAGCAATGGCCCTGAAGAGAGTCTTTAATTTTCCCTCTGAAATTTCACAAACCAGGCCTCCATCTTCTGCACTGTTCTCAGCATTATCTTCCAAGCTCCTACACAACATCTGACAGAGCTCTTAACAACAAATGGATCTTCAAGCCCCAAGTTCCAAAGTCCTTCCACAGTCCTCCCCAAAACATGGTCAGGTTGTCACAGGAATACCCCACTCCCAGTACCAATTTGTCTTAGTCAGGGTTTCTATTCCTGCACAAACATCATGACCAAGAAGCAAGTTGGGGAGGAAAGGGTTTATTCGGCTTACACTTCCATGCTGCTGTTCATCACCAAAGGAAGTCAGGACTGGAACTCAGACAGGTCAGGGAGCAGGAGCTGATACAGAGGCCATGGAGGGATGTTCTTTACTGGCTTGCCTCCCCTGGCTTGCTCAGCCTGCTCTCTTATAGAACCAAGACTACCAGCCCAGAGATGGCACCACCCACAAGGGGCCTTTCCTGATCACTAATTGAGAAAATGCCTTACAGTTGGATCTCATGGAGCCATTTCCTCAACTGAAGCTCCTTTCTCTGTGATAACTCCAGCTGTGTCAAGTTGACACAAAAATAGCCAGTACATGTAGTGAGCCTGTCCCATGAGGTTTGGATATTCCAAAGACTCTCCAGTAGATATTTCTTCCGAGGTGTCACTGATCTCTGTCTCCCAGATTCTCCTCATGTAGTGAGCCTGTCCCATGAGGTTTGGATATTCCAAAGACTCTCCAGTAGATATTTCTTCCGAGGTGTCACTGATCTCTGTCTCCCAGATTCTCCTCATGTAGTGAGCCTTTCCCATGAGGTTTGGATATTCCAAAGACTCTCCAGTAGATATTTCTTTCGAGGTGTAACTGATCTCTGTCTCCCAGATGCTCCTCATGTAGTGAGCCTGTCCCATGAGGTTTGGATATTCCAAAGACTCTCCAGTAGATATTTCTTCCGAGGTGTCACTGATCTCTGTCTCCCAGATTCTCCTCATGTAGTGAGCCTTCTGGACAAGCTGGGGGCTGATGCTGTTGAGTGGAGTTGTCTGCTTCTTGAAGCAGTTCCAGGTGGGTGGCATAGAGTGGCACATTGTAGTTCTCTTTACCTTCTCAAAACTGACGGTGGAAAGGATAGGCATACTAGTTGCCCTCCTTACTTCTACTTGGTTTTTTATGGTTGGCTCTGTGTTTTCCAACATTCTATCACACGGCCTTGGATCTGTTTTTTTTGTCTTGTCTTCCTGTGGTAAATGTTGTTGTTGTTGTAGCATTAAATAAGTAGCCATCACCGAGTTGAACTTTTTCTCCCGCAAACTTTCTCTTATCTCTTCTGGATTGTATCCCAGGACACCCATGAGTACGATTATACTGGGGTCCGGGTGGCTTTCAGTGTTCTCTCCCATGGAAGTGGGAGAAGCTTCGTTGTCATATTTTAGCCACCTGAATCTGGCAATCTCTTGGACTGTTGGCCTCTCTCCAGGGTTGACAGTTAGCAATTTGGCTATCACATCCCAAAGTTCTGGTGAGAGACTAAAACTCCAAGAGTACTTTCCTGCAAAGATCTTCTGCTTTGTTGCTTCATAGCCATATCCCTTGAAAGGGAGGTGCCCTGTGGCCATAAAATAAAGTACAACCCCCAAGCTCCAGACATCAGTGGCCCGATCATCGTACCCTCTACCTTGCAACAGTTCTGGGGCACAGTAAGGGAGAGTTCCACAGAACTCGACCAGCTTCTGGCCTGTGATTGATTATCTTGGTGCCCAATCCAAAATCAGCAAGCTTTACATCTCACTCATGAGGAAGACGGAGAAGTGTGTGTGTTTCAACCTCATAGACAAAAGCAGATTTCAATCTCAATGTTTAATATAAAAAAATTTCATTATATGGAAAATTCCTAATAGGTGCATATGTGTCTAGTAACTAAGTACTAAAGTGCAGGTTGTGTTCGAAAGTTTAAAAAAGTTGTTTGATTCTCATCTGCTTTTAAAATAAAAGATGAATGGCAGAGTCCTTAGTGGGCTTAGGTTCTTATATATAAACAAAGTGCTTGAATCCCTCGTCTAGTTCTTTTAAGTATTATGAAACCGAAATGCGAGCATTTAGTAACCCCTAAGAATTAGGTTGTTTATTCTAGATGAGTGTGTGTGGCTACCTAGATAAATAAGCTTTAAATATTTGAAACACCTGTGTTGGGTTTTTACCGCCCTGTTAATTCCCCACATGAAGTTTACACCATGAGAAAGTAAGTTTTCCAGAACGGCTCTATAGAATTCCTGCTTCAGACACGGAACAGGAGTAAATAATAACTATTTTCTGCTGATTCAGCTCTTGTTCTCCAGTATAGAGTTTGTGGAAACCATACAGGACAGTTTGCCTTCATCCTAAGTGGTAATATTAGGGAAAACATTTAGATTCTAACGACTTAATTTGTTATGACTAGTAATGTTTCCTTTCTGCAATAAAGCTGTTGAACATTTTTTGTAAAATAAATTAAAAATTTGTCTGCATAAAATGATGCCTGATTCTTTTGTAATCACAGGTGGCATCCAAGACAGAAATGAAAAGAATCGACCATCCTTGAAATCCCTGAAGGCTGATAATAGACTGGAAAAATCCAAATATAAGCCCCTTTGGGGAAAAATATTTTACCTTGACTTGCCTTCTATCACCATATGTGAGAAACTACAAAAAGATATAAAGGAACTCGGAGGGGTAAGTGAGAACCGCACACCCACCAGAAGTTGAGAAAAGTAATAATTGGCGTTCTGTAATATAAATTACCAGGGCGTTTCATTTTGGAAATTACAGCGATTTAGCAGTAGCGCTTTGATGAGCTATTGGTTATTAGTGAATCACTTGGGAACTGGGAGTGTAACCCAGTGGTCTAGCACCTGCTGACATGTGCAAGACTTTCTGTGTTCAAGTCCCAACATCAGAAGATAAAGAAAACTTTTTTTTTAAAGCCTTTTGTAGCCTGATAAAATGTCAAGTTTCTGTGATTGGTGGTTTGGTATAAAGAAACGAGGCTCCTATGTCCTAGGAAACCTGCCTTTTCTTTCAAAATACCAGGAGTCATTTGACTGATGGCTGAGGGGAGCTGTTATGTGTTAAAATAATTCTTTAGTTTTATACATATACACATACGTGTGTGTGTATGTATATATATACATACACACACACGTATGTGTATATGTATAATTATTATATATGTGGCATACAATTTACTAGTGTACACATGTGTGTATATGTATACTTACATGCCAGGAGAGAAGTACTCAGTCAGCAGGCACCTGTCATGGAGGGAACAATTTTCGAGACAGGGTTTCTCTGTGTAGCCCTGGCTGTCCTGGAACTCACTCTGTAGACCAGGCTGGCCTGGAACTCAGAACTCCGCCTGCCCCTGCCTCCCAAGTGCTGGGATTCAAGTCACGAGACACCACGCCCTGCAGAGTAGTAGTTAAAGTGCCTTCCCTGTCGTATCCATTTCTTTATGATTAGAAAACTTTGGCAAAACTCTATAAAAATTTCTTAGGTGTAATGTTAATGTGACCTAAAATCTAACAAATGAGGTTATTATGATTTTTACTGTTTTCAGAGGTTTCTGCTGGACTGAAAGTTAGCAGTTTTGAACATTTTGTTCCCAGACTGAAAATTCACAAGAATACTTCACGAGTTTCTTAGAGTTCCTCATTAATGTGATATTTTCCTTGCCTGCCCTTGACGTTTGCCTGCATTCTTTGGGAGGCAGTTGATGGAATCTCACTTTGACTATGAAAGGCACATGGATTTCACTCTCTCTTGGTCAGTTACATTCATATATGAACTGTGTTGCAGTCCGTTACTCCCGTTACCCTCCTGCCCTTGCCCACTCTCTTCTGCATAGCTAGGTCCGCTGCCCCCCTAAGCAGCCTATTTTCCTACTGTCCATTTTGTTGACTTACTGTTTTGTATTTATGGTAGCATTTATCATAATGACAGTATGGCTGTACTTCTAAAGGTCATGGCTGATAGACCTGCTACCATCAGCTGTATTCCTATCAACAGGATGTTCATGTTCTCAGGACATCATAGATATGAATAAAGACCCCTCTTTTTCACAATGAAGTGCTACCTGCTAAGCTTGTAACATGATACGCCACCATTATTTTAATATCGGTGGCTATGCAGTAGTTGATAGCTTTCTCAACTACGTTGGCCATTCTGTTAACTTTGGGTATAAAGAACTCATGTTTAGATTTGTGCTTCTCACAGCAGATGCTTCAGACGATGTTGTATCTCTAAGTCCAGCTCGGGAACCCACAAATGGAGCTTTGACTAAATGAGCAGTGTCATGTTGGTGCTGGCACAGGAATCACTTCCCTTTCTTTCTTCCCCATCCTCACAACACCTCCTAAGATACTTTCAAGAAACAAATTTTCAATTACTTCTACCACAAATGGTTGTTAGAGACCATTTTGACTTTATACATGTCAGATTTTACCCTTTAAAGGTACAAGTACCTCAGCGGCTGTCCTGAAAGCATGAGTTTTGTAGCGCTGCGGCAGGGGAGTTAGCCTGATCATGAAGGTGATGTTTTCCTGAGGTGAGCTCTCCAGCTGTTGTGACCCCTCTGATTGCCTCCAATACAGAGAAACCTCTGCTGCATAAGTTGTGTTCTTGCATCTGCACCCTCCCCTTAGGAACAACCAAGTGCTGGGCTAGTGAGGTAGCCTGCAGGTAAGGGAGGGCATGTGCTGCCAAACCCATGGCAAAAGAGAGCACTGACTTCCACAGCCCACCACCTTTCTTTTTTTTTTTTTTTTAAAGATTTATTTATTATTATGTGTAAGTACACTGTAGCTGTCTTCAGACACACCAGAAGAGGGCATCAGATCTCATTACAGATGGTTGTGAGCCACCATGTGGTTGCTGGGATTTGAACTCAGGACCTTGAGAAGAGCCGTCAGTGTTCTTACTCACAGAGCCATCTCACCAGCCCCACCACCACCTTTCTTGTTGGAAAAGAAAGTACCTAGTTCTGGTCTTTGCTGTTTAATTCACTGATGTCAATTTAGTCCTTAGTCCTGGTTTCTGTCCATATTTAAAGGAACCCAGTTTTATCAAATTGTCATTTATTTCAATGGTTCTCTCTTCCTCCAATGTTTAGTTTTATTTAACCTGTCTATCCTTTTATTTTCTTTTGCTTTGGATCGCCCCAATGGTGTCATTGCTTAATTGATCACACATATTTGTTTTCTGTGAGTCCTAATGAAACTGTGCTAAAAATTTGCAGAGGACATTTGTGATAATTCAAGTATTAATTGTATAGCAGTCAATTTTCTTTTTTTTTTTTTTGGTTTTTCGAGACAGGGTTTCTCTGTGTAGCCCTGGCTGTCCTGGCACTCACTTTGTAGACCAGGTTGGCCTCGAACTCAGAAATCCGCCTGCCTCTGCCTCCCCAGTGCTGGGATTAAAGGCGTGCGCCACCACCCCCGGCTGCAGTCAATTTTCACATAATAGTGAACCTACCTTTATAGTGTTAGAAAAATAGCCAAATGAAAGCCACTTAAGAAGGATAAAGAGAGCCGGGCAGTGGTTTTACACGCCTTTAATCCCAGCACTCAGGAGGCAAAGGCAGGCAGATTTCTGAGTTCGAGGTCAGCCTGGTCTACAGAGTGATTTCCAGGACAGCCAGGGCTACACAGAGAAACCCTGTCTCGAAAAAATCAAAAAAAAAAAAAAAAGAAAGAAAAAAAGAAACACATGAGTAAAGTGACACAAGGACAAGCCTGAGGTATGGACATCATGCTTTTCCATAGAGACACATGAATAACAACAATTGAAGTAAACTCAGTCGTATCCACTTCACTTGGGAGGGGCACATTCAAAAATACATTCCAAGAACAATTCTGTGCTTTGGAAAAACTGAGGTCACAAGATTCATCTTGTTTCTTGGAGTTTTCTCAGAAGCACTCAGAATTCTCACTTGACTCCATTCTTGGACTGTGTTCCAACAGGGTGTAATACCTTGTTACTTTATGATTCTGATCACAAACAAGTATAATTTTTGTGTTTGCCCATTAAAATGTAGAGGCAGCAATTTCCAATCAGTTCTCTGAGTATGGTTTTCAGGGCATACTATTGTGCTTTTGTTAGACTCAAAAATGAATCCTATGTCTGTCTTTCCTGGAGCTCTAATCTAGATAGAAATGGCATGGTATTGTGTGAAAAACCTTTTCCTAGGGAAACACAACACTGTTGAGATATCTGTTCACCCCAGATAGGAATCTTACGACCGAGCAAAGTATGGATACCACCAAAGTCTAACTTGGTGGAGCAGTGAATTTTACTGAGGTTCCTTCCAGGAGCAGAAATGAGTCAGACAACAGCATCTCCAAGGCCCTCCTCAGCATGAATGACAGCTCACAAAAGCTGGGAAACCTGGAGCACACTGAACACACTGCAGGCAACTCAGCTGGTTTCTGCTTCTTCCAGGCAGCTGGTCTGGTCTCAGAATCTTTGCAGCTTTTCTCCTATAAGAGTCTTTACAGCTCAGCTTCCTTTTGTCTGAAAGAGATTCTCAGCTTTTGTCTCTACTCTGTCTGGGAGGGGCCTAGGGAATCTGGTCACTTTCAGGGACTTCCTTAAAGTTCTTTTTAGTAGTTTACCTTTCTGCTTAAGGAGCTTCCTATAGAATGGAATGTTTCAGTCCCCCAAGAAACTTACACAACCCATGGGTACAACTGATTGTAATTTAATACAAATATCAAAGGAAAGGGGAGATTAGTTCTACCTGAAGGATTGTAGAGGACATTGTGTGGGCATAATAACTAAATAATTATAGAGCCGCCCTGGGAATATGTAGAAATTGCTGTTAGGATACAGATGGACATGCTTACCCACCATTGTGAATCAGTACAGTTAATGTTTGAGCTGAGTCTTGAAGGAATGTTAGGAATGTACTTAGTAAACTATATGCACATTATAGAAAGAACATACTTAAAATATATGCCTGTATAGGTGTGCTTGTGTACTTAATGCTACAAACTCCCTGCAAATGAAACTGAGATGTGGATGTGGCAAGAATCGCTTATGTTAGAACCAGATTATAAAGGGCATTTTCTTCATGATACAGGATAACAGAGTAGTTTTGGGCTTTGGAAGGCAGCAGGGTTTTTGATATAAGCAGTGTCTAACTGGCTGGCTTGGAACTTTATAATCTTCCTGCCTCTGTTTCCCCAGTTCTGAAATAATAAGTCTGAGCCACACACAAGAGAAGTGGGTTTCTGGTTTGTTTTCCTTGTGGTTTTGTGGCGGTGTTATTTTGAGAGATAGTAAGTTAGGGTTTCTCTGTGTGTTTATTGTGCCCAAAACTACCAAGGGGGGGAGTTGTTGTTTGTGTATTTTAAGTTATGTTTGTGTGTTTGCTGTATAAAGGCAGTGCAGGTGCCCAAGGAGGACAGAAGGATGGCATCAGACCCTCTGGAACTGGAGTTAGAGAGTTGTGAACCGCCGTGCATGTGCTGTGAATTGAGCACAGGGTCTTCTGCACAAAGTAGCAAGTGCTTTATCTGCTAAGCCATTCCCGCTCTCTTTTTTACGTTTTTACACTAAGAAGTTTTAATTCCGTTTCAATGAAATTAATACTGGGAGAAATTTATGATATTAGAGTTGTATAACATTCAGTACAGTGAGTGAGAACTCAGAAATAAACTTTTATATGTAGCCAGTTGCCTACTTATTTTTGTTTTTTATTGATAAGATCATTCTGCCAGCCAGTTTCAGGAAAGCTGGATATCTACATGCCAAAGAATGAGTTTGTAAATTTACCTTACATCACATATGGAGCCAAGATACACATGTAAGAGGCTTCCGATACTTAGAAAATACCATTGACAGCAAATTAAAAGTATTCATAAGTTCAGCTTAGTTAAAATTAACAACTTCTCTATCTCCCAGGACAGTAACGAGAAATCACTAAATGGTAGAGAATATTTCCAAGTCGTTTATGTTCCTCCAATTAATAGTGTTTACTAGGCCTACATGAAGCTCTGGGTTCAGTCGCAACCACTGCAGAAAACAGTGTCACAGACCAGTATTCCAGCATTCAGGGGTAAAGGCAAGAAACTCAAAAGGTTATCCTTAGGTCAAGGCCAATTTAGTCTTGTTATCAAAGAAAAATTGTATATTCAATATCTAGTAAATGTATTCTATACAGAATATGTGAACATTTCAACAGAAAGGTAATCCAATGGGTAAAGGGGGCTGTAGAGGCTCAGCAGTTAAAACCTCTTATTCATACAGAGGATTTGAGTTCAGTTTTCAGCACCCACCTGGTGGCTCTAAATCATCTATAGTTCTAGGAGTTCTGACACCTTCTGGCCTCAGCAGGCATTGGGCACACATAACAGATAGATAGATGTATGTATACACATAAGCAAACACATAAAAATGAATAATGGGTGAAGGGCCTAAATAGATATTCAGCCCCACAGCTTTGTGATTGTCAGGTATATGCAAGGTTAAACTCGTAGGCATGCCTATCAGTTACTGTCAAAGAACCAGAAAATAAACATATTAGCCTTCACAGTTTGACTTGTCCACCATTTCTGGGAATGTAAAAGGCAACATCTGTGCAAACAGTATGGGCAGTTTCAAGAAAGGGGTTCCAGCAATTTATGTATCTGAAAGAGTTGAAAGTGGGGTGTCAAAGAGATAAATGAACACCTGCAAGCTGACCAAGACATGGGGAACAGGCTGGTGAGCAGGATTCGTCCATGTTCTTCAGTTCCTTCCTTCAAGCTCCTGCCAGGGATGCCCCTAGAATGGCCATTTTCAACCTGTGGGGCTCAACCCCTTTGGGCTGTTGGTTTATTATTTTACTATGTTCTTATATCTACCACCTTAATCCATTCCAACCCCCCAACACAAGGTAGGAGAGGAAGGAGCTTAGAGTGGAAAGGGGACATTGACCTGTGGGATACTTCCTTCAGATTTAGGGTCTGCACGTTCCTAGAGACCAACCCAGTCTTCATTGTTAGAATATCCAGCAGTCCAGCAAACCATCAATTGCAAACACAGTGAACCAGCAGCAACAAAGGGGACAGCAACCACATAGGCCTGCTCAGGGTTCTCCCCTGCTCTGGGGACCCTCTCCAGAGTCCCCAGAATTAAACTATATGTTACTGGCAAAAATCACGTCCTGCTAGAGCAAGAGACAAATCATAGTTAACTGCTGTGGCCAAGCTGAAGCAGCCTACAACCCACCCCTGGGATTTAACATGTTTATATAACATAATTGGGTTTTTAAAGAAACCAATATTTTCACTACATTTGGGAGGGAGTCAGTTGACCCTTTCACAGGGGTTACCTAAGACTATCAGAGAAAACAGATACTTACGATTCATAAGAGTAGCAAAACTCCAGTTATGAAGCAGTAACAAAAGTAATTTTATTGTTAGGGTCATCACAACATGCGGAATTGTATTACAGGATTGCAGCACTAGGAAGGTTGAGAACCACTGCCCTAGATGACAGACAGACTGTTACCTGCAATGATAGCTGAAATAAACCCCTTCCTCAAGTTGCCTTTGGTCAGGGCTTAAGCAAATTCCGACAAGGAGGTGCTTCTCCCCATTGGATGTTCTAGCCTAGCACTCACAGTTATCTCTCTGCTTCCTGACTGCAGATACACTGGCTCAGCCTCTTCATGCTCCTGCTAGCACACCCTCTCTTCCACGGTGGATTGATGAGATTCCCTCAAATCTGAACCAGAATAAACCTTTCTTCAGGTTATTTTTGTGAGGTATTTGGTGCCTGCCCATGAGAAGTGTAGTTAATACAGTGGCTGATCACCCTGCCTTAGATCTTTTTCGTTTGCATAGACTCTGGGGCTTGATCCTACTTTATGACCTCGTTTAACTTTGAAAGTCTTGTCTGCAAAGACCATGGAGCATGCATCTCAGCCGCTGTGACCCTTTAATACAATTCCTCCTTTTAGCATAAAGTTTTTTTGTTGCTACTTCATGACTATTTTGCTACTGTTATGAGTCATAATGTAAATACTGATAAACAGGATAGCTGGTATGTGACTCCCTAATGGGTTGTGACCCACAGGTTGAGAACCCCTGCCCTGAAGCGTATATTTTCACCTTTTTTTTTTAAATTATTTTTTATTTTAAGTATATGAGTCTTTTTATCTACATATATCTACACATGTGTTTAGCACATACATACTGTGCATGAAATGGTCAGAATAGGGCATCAGCTCACCTGGAAATGAAGTTACAGACAGTTGGGAACCTCCGTGTGGGTTCATATGGACTGAATCCTGGTCCTCTGGAAGAGCAGCCAGTACCTGTTGAGTCATCCCTCCAGCCCATTTTCACCTTACTTACCACACAGTTGGGACAATTTAGATGAACGTGTGTGTGTCGGTAAATTGCTGGAAACTTAATAAAGTTTAAAAGGCAGTATTTTATAAATTAGCATTTACATTCTTTTCTACTTTTATACAAGACCCATATTTTTTTCAATAAACAAATAGTGATAATTTATTAGCTGGTCAATAAAAAGGAATGTTGCCTAGAAAGGAAAGGGAAAAACAACTTGCATTTCACTAAGGTTGTTCTTGCCAACAGCTAATTCTGAGTCAATGGTAGCTTAAATTAACTTATCACAAACTTTGGTTCATTTTGGTTTTAGTTCTTTAGTTTTATGTAGTTTCATGTAGTGTGTATGAATGTGCCTGCAGTGCATATGATGTGTACTCTCACATGGAGGTCAGAGAACTTGCAGGAGTTGGTTTTTCCTTCTGCTGTTTGAGTCCAGGTGCTCGAGCTCAGATAATTAGGTTTGGTAACGAGGACCATCGGCATCACCATCAAGCATCCGGCTGCCCCAAGTTACTTACTGCCTTTCATACTGTGAATCATTAGAAATTAGAACTGGGAAAAAGTCTTATGACTATTAGTCACTTCTGCTTGCTTCTTAGTATTGTGTCAATTGTATTTATATGTATGTGTTTTAATAGAACTAACTAGTTCAATACCCCTTCCCCTGGGTGATGGTGATCTTTAATAACAGCATGCTGCTGTGTGTGGTGGAGTGCATGTTCTGAAAATTTTATGCTTGTGAGAAAAAAAGGTTCTTTCTTCTGCTATTAGGAAATGTTATAACGTTAATGATTGCAACTGATGTGCCCGGTACATGTAAATAAAATTTGAAATACAATGGCCGGCTTATACTAGCTGCATTTCAGATGCTTACTGTCCACGTGTAGTGTTACATAGTACAGGCAAAGAAGAGTTCATCTCTGTAGGAGGCCTTGCTGCTGGGACTCCAGCAAGTCACTTCCACTGTCATCTCCAGTGTATGTAGATAAGTGCAGGAGAGTGCGTGGACTGCATTAATTAGGATAAAATACTTAAGAATAGTACATAGCACATGATATTATTAATGAAACTCCCATTATATTTCCTCAGAACTATGGGCTCAAAAATGCAGCGTGAAAAGCATCAATTTGTAAAACATTAGATTATAGCTGGGCGTGGCGGCGCAAACCTTTGATCCCAGCACATGGGAGACTGAGGCAGGCGGATTTCTGAGTTCGAGGCCAGCCTAGTCTACAATAGTGAGTTCTAGGACAGCCAGGGCTACAGAGAAACCCAGTCTTGAAAAACCAAAAACAAAACAAACAAAAAAAAAAAACCAAGACATTAGATTATATGAAATTGGAATTTGTTCACAGTATCTTTAAAGAGCTTTGGAAAAATTTATTATAAATTCTTTGTTTTCTTCTAGCGAGTTGAAGAATTTCTCAGCAAAGATATCAGTTATTTTGTTTCAAATAAAAAGGAAGCAAAGTATGCACAGACATTGGGTCGCGTTTCTCCTGTACCAAGTCCAGAATCTGCATATACTGCAGAAACCACCTCTCCTCATCCCAGCCACGATGGAAGTTCCTTTAAGTCTCAAGACAGAGTAAGTGTGTCCTATATGCTTTGAGCCTAGGGCAAAGTGGATCTCATGGTTTTCTCTCTGTTTTAAGACAAATAAATCCCTCTCAGACTGGTTTGAACTCCCTCAGAATTCTTTTTTTTTTAATTTTTAATATTTTTTATTACGAATTTTCCTCAATTACATTTCCAATGCTATCCCAAAAGTCCCCCATACCCACTTCCCTACCCACCCATTCCCGTTCTTTTGGCCCTGGCGTTCCCCTGTACTGGGGCATATAAAGTTTGCAAGTCCAATGGGCCTCTCTTTCCAGTGATTGCCAACTAGGCCATCTTTCGATACATATGCAGCTAGAGACAAGAGCTCTGGGGTACTGGTTAGTTCATCATGTTGTTCCCCCTATAGGGTTGCAGACCCCTTTAGCTCCTTGGGTGCTTTCTCTAGCTCCTCCATTGGGGGCCCTGTGATCCATCCAATAGCTGACTATGAGCAGCCACTTCTGTGTTTGCTAGGCCCCGGCATAGCCTCACAAGAGACAGCTATATCTGGGTCCTTTCAGCAAAATCTTGCTAGTGTATGCAATGGTGTCAGCGTTTGTAAGCTGATTATGGGATGGATCCCTGGATATGGCAGTCTCTAGATGGTCCATCCTTTCATCACAGCTCCAAACTTTGTCTCTGTAACTCCTTCAGAATTCTTATTCTTTCTGCCTTAGTGTCTCCCAGGTCCTGGAGTTACAGATGTTTGTCTGACACTTGACTCTGGGCTTCCAATAGCAGGGTTACAGTGCATAGATAGAGTGGTTATAAAAAAGATCTGTGGCTTTCTCACCTAATGTTTCTGTCTTTTTGAAAGGTGATTAAGTTTTCCTTAATAATATAGTAGTCAAGTTGTACCCTGATTCCTAAAGCATGCACTTGCACTTTAGACAGGTAGCTTTTGTTTTCTAGAATAATTTACAACTAAAGTTAATAGCCAGCCATTCTTTTGAAGAAAAGAAAAACTTGTAAATCTTTCAAAGTAGATAAACTGACCATCTACAGCATACTGACTGTGTACAACATATAAGTTAGGCATATTTTTGCATACCCAGAAGTTGATGGGAAAAACAAAATAATATTTTGTGACAAGTAGAAAATGTTTGTGTAAATACTGTATGAATATTAGTTTTTTGACAAAGATGATGTGGTCTACAAGGCCTACAGTGATATGCTGTTTGTCCCCTCCCATAAAAATAAGTTATGATCCGTGTTTAAAATTTTTCTGACAGTACATTGAAGACAAAATGAAGGGCAAACTGATGTAAATACTTAGAAAAGAGAGTTAGAGATAAAATGCTTACTGTATCTAAATTGTTATACTACGATATAATTAAATGGGCATTTGAAGCATAGCCACATGAAAAGCAGTTTGAATGCAGAGAGAGCAGAAAGCAGGAGTTGCAAAGGCAGTCCTGTGAGAAAGGGAGAAGAGTGGGTCAGGTTGTGCAGTAGTGCTGTTTGGTAAAAATGTAATACACTACCAACAAGCTCTTGATGTGTTCATGGCCTTTTAACTGCTTTTCATGCTGTCTTACTTTAAAAGGGAAATAATTTATAAAAATTGTGTATAATGTTTTTCTTAAATCTTTTTTTAATACAAAGCTGAGCCAGGCCTGTTAGCCCAACTCCTTAGGAATGTGAGGCAACCTAATGAAGGAGCTAGAGAAAGTATCCAAGGAGCTGAAGGGGTCTGCAACCCTATAGGAGGATCAATAATATGAACTAACCAGTACCCCCAGAGCTGTGTCTCTAGCTGCATATGTAGCAGAGGATGGCCTAGTCGGCCATCAGTGGGAGGAGAGGCCCTTGGTCTTGCAAAGATCATATGCCCCAGTACAGGGGAATGCCAGGGTCAGGAAGCAGGATTGGGTGGATTGGGGGGCAGGGCCAGGTGGAGGGTATAGAAGACTTTTGGGATAGCATTTGAAATGTAAATGAAGGCAGTATCTAATAAAAAAATTTCAAGTTCATTAAAAAAAAGCAGTGTGAGGCAAGAGTATCATAAGTTGAAGGGCAGCTGGGGCAACTCAGTGAGACCAGATGTAACGTTAAGGCTTTAGAAGGATTGGGGATGTAGCTCAGTTGTAGAATGCTTGTCAAAATACAACACCCAAAAGGAAAAAGAATAAAATCTCAAATTAACCTGAAAAGTGTAGATTTTTTTCTTGTTTTCTGAGACAGATTCTCATGTAATTCAGGCTGGCCTTAAGTTTGCTATATAGCTTGACTTTAAAATGTCAGTGGGTGCTAGCTATTTTTATTTACATAGAATTGATCCTCTAGCATCTCATTCAATTTCTTTCTTCGTGTGCCTATGCGTGTGCGTGTGTGTTTGGTATGTTTGTAGATGTTTTCTGCACTGGAAAAAAAGAGGGAAAAAATTTTAGTCTGTCTTCCAGGAGAATAATGAAGCCACTTTTGACCATAAATTTTCTGTGTTCATAGCTATTGAGACTATATGAACAAAATTTTCTACTTTTAAGGGGTTCTCTTTTCTAACCTTTTCTCTGATGAAGTACTATAATTGTTTGGTTTTTTTGTTGTTGTTGTCTTACAGGTATGTTTGAGCCGAGGAAAATTGTTAGCTGAAAAAGCTGTCAAGGATCATGTAAGTAGGAATTTGAAATTCACAGCATGTGGGCTTCAATTGGGACAGTGGGCTGGTGTCTAGCACATGAGGTCCTTAACTCTTCATAAGCCAGGCATAGCAGCATGCACCTGTCATAACAGCTCTGAGGTGGTAGGGGACCAGAAGTTCAAGGACATCCTCAGTTACATAAGGAGTTCAAAGCCAGCCAGAGCTAGAAACCCTGTGACGCGGGGACAGGGAAGAAAGAAAAACATGCAGTGCATATTTTGCTTCTTTATTGTCTTGTTTTCTGAGACAGATTCTCATGTAATTCTGGCTGGACTCAATTTGCTATATAGCTTGACTTCCGAGTGCTGGCATTATAGATATATACTACCATATATAATATAGGTACAGCTGTATTTTATTCAAAATTTAACTGTGGGCTGGCTAGATGACTCAGTGGGTAAAGCTGCTTGCTGCCAAAACTATTGACCTTAGTTTGATACCAAGGACCTAAATGATGAAAGAAAAGAACTGACTCTTGAAAATTGTCTTCTGATCTCCAAGCGTGCACTGTGGTATGTGTGTACCGACACACATACACACAGACAAGCATACAAGTAGAATAAGTGAATGTAATAAATACTCAACTTGGATCGGTAGTAAAGTTGGCAAAATGCCTGTCATGAAAGCAGTAGAACTTAAATTTGGATGTCTAAAAGCCACATAAAAAGTAAAAGGCCAGGCATAGCAAGAGGTGCCTCTGATCTTAGCATTGACATTTTTGGAGAGGGATAGGGTGGGACACTTGGGTCCCTGAAGCTAATTGGCCAGTCAGCCTAGCTGAATCAGTGACTTCCTGGTTCAGCAAGTGACCTACTGTCTCTAAAACAATTGAAAGTGGAGTATGATTAAAGAAAGACATTTGGCATTGACCGGAGGCCTCTGCATCACACAGGCATGGACACACCACATACGAAATTTGTAACTGAAAGTTGAAGATATTCTGGAGATAACTCTTTCATTTCTAGTGGAAAAAAGCTCAAGTTATAGCTTGTCTCATTCTATCAGAAATAGAAGCTACTTTTTCCCGGAGGAACATCCCCATCTTGTGGACATCCTAAACATTACTGAAAACTCGAAGGTTACCTTAAGATATACATTTAATTGTTAGGGTATACATTAATTCTTAGGTCAGGCAGAGTGGGCATACCTTTATTCCCAGCACTTGAGAGGCAGGTGGATTTCTGGCTTCCAGGCCAGCCAGGGCTACTAAGTGAGACTTTGTCTCAAACAAAACATAGGAGTATATTAATTGGAAACGATTTAAGAATGCCAAAATACAAAACAAGGTCCTCATTTCTATTGTAATTCATTAGGGACATTTATGCATAATCTCTTCAATGGCGTTAAGATTTAAATAAAATTTAAGGCTTAAAAAGTTTTAAAAGTAATTCTTAGACAAACTTGGTTTTGTTTTTGTTTCACAGGATTTTATTCCTGCTAATAGTATATTATCAAATGCCTTATCATGGGGAGTAAAGATTCTTCATATTGATGGTAAGATGACCTTTTGATAGCATTTGTAGTACGTGCCTGTCTGTCCTTTAGTTACATAATAAGAATTTTGGTAGTAGGGGGTATCTCCCATGGTAAACTTTAACATACAGTTACTGCCACTTAACATCGCAGTTTAACTCCAAAGGTAAAATTGCTAACCTTCAGTTCTCATTTCAATAAAGACATTCGATACTACATTGAACAGAAGAAGAAAGCACTGAGTGCACTCAAGAAATCCAGTGCTTCTGGGAGGGATGCGGTACATGGCTCCTTTTTAAAACTCTTCTTAAAAGTGCTACTTTGTTTTTTGTTTTTTTATTTGTTTGTGTGTTTTTTTTTTTTTTGGTTTGGTTTTTTGTTTTGTTTTGTTTTTCGAGTGTTTTTGTTTTTAATATAAGTAATTCTGCAATAAGTAAAAAAAATACTTTGAGACTCTTATGGATTTCTGAATTGTGTGTCATTTGACTTGAAGCTTATATTCATGAATTAAAAATTGTTTCTGGGGTAATGGCATAGGTTTTTTTCATCCTTTTTTGTTGCTGCTGTATTTTAAGAGATACTGTTTATTCTATAGAAAAACATAAGAAAATTCAGAGATGTTTGCTGTGGTTGTCCTATTATTCTCTTGTCGCCGAGTGTACAGTCTCTTCTGGCTTCATCTTTGAGTCACTCTTTGTCTCTTACACCCCTGCCTAACTACTATTCAGTCCGTACACTCCATCTTCTCACTGTTTTGCAGATCTCTACTCCTATATTTCTAACTCACTTTTAACTGACAAGGTATGAAACTGAGAAGCAGTTTGCAGATCCTTTTGATACCTTTTAAAGCCAGCTGTGTTGGATGGTTTTCCTGCTGTTGTCCATTCCTTCCTTGAGCTCTATTATTCATCTCTGCTTATCCCTGTTTTCTCTTAGTCCTCAGACCATTTTTCAGTGGTTTGCTTTTACTACATACAATTCTTAAACGACTTAGATACAAAGAAAAGAAAGGTCTGTACTCTGGTACATAAAAAGAGATGGAGACAAAGTAGTTTGGAAATTTGGTGATTTTATGTAGTAAAATAAGCAGCTTATACTTTCCACAGCTTTAGCAACACCAGGGCTTTGTATCTGAGGTTGTGTTCTTTTAGGTTTTCCTGTTTTGTTTTCCCTCTTCCAGTTGGAAGTGGTCATTGCTCATTATCTTTGAAAGAACTAGCTCCTCACTTTGTATTTGCATTCTGGTATTGACTCCACCCAGTAAATTTTGTTTTATGAGTGCCATACTCCTTTTCAGTTCTACAGTCTTTTGTGTACCAGATAATTTTGGCTACACACAAGAAATTGCCAATGTTGTGTAGATTCCTTATCTATTAGAATAGTTAGACAATACTGATTTTGTTTTTGCTGTTACTGTTTTTCTGTTTTTGTCTTTCTTTTTATAAGATTTATTTATTTATTTATTTATTTATTTATTTATTTATTTATTTATAAGTACACTGAAGCTGTCTTCAGACACACCAGAAGAGGGTATCAGATCTCATTACAGATGGTTGTTAGTCACCATGTGGTTGCTGGGATTTGAACTTGGGATCTGTTTTAGTTTTTGAGACAGGGTCTCGCCAAGGTAGCTCTAGGTGTCCTGGAACTCACTATGTAGACCAGGCTAGCCTCAAACTCTTAGAGATCTACTTGCTTCTGCCTCCTAAGTGCTGAGATTAAAGGAATGCACCACTGTACCTGGCATTGCTGTTTTGTTATCAGATCTAGCCGTCCAGTTTTTATTCAGACTGTAAATTCTGTCTTAATTTCATAGATACCTGCAGTTTTTTAAGACTTGCATGCAGTATTGGGGTTGTCTTGTACACATACTATGTGGATTTGTCTGAGATTTAGACAGTGATATAAGTCTCAGTTGCACTTCGCTTTGGATTTATTCATAGCATGAGCAGTGTTGAGTTCACACAAGAAATTGCCAATGTCCTATCTACTACAATAGTAGCACATACAGTTGGCCCACGTGTAGATTTATACAGGGAATTAGGGATGCCCATCTCCAGCTTGCTCCTTAAATCCTCTGCTCAGGGATCTCTTTCCGAGCTACCCTAGTACATAAGTGGGGATGTCACATACGACCTACACTACTGCCCAGACTGCACACACAGGACAACTGGAAGGAAAGGAAAACCACTGGAGCCTCTTTTGTTATTTCCCTAGTAAAACAGATGAGGTGAGGTTAATGTTTGAGCCATTCACCCTGACAGCTTCATACCAAAGGTCCTAAGTGTGACATGCTCGACACTAAGGTCTGCTTCCTCTTTAAAACTTTCCTATCCCTATCTAGTTCTTACTGAGTGCTGTCCAGAGCTTCATTATGATCGGTGACTTGATTCACCCGAAGGAATGCAGTTCACATAGGTCTTCACTGTTAACTGTACCTTGTCCTTGCTAACCAATGTTGAAGGCTCAATGATCAGTGCCACTGCCACTACTCTCCAACAAAGAATGTAAAGTTAGGACTGAATTCTGTAGAGATGATCAGTATCTTTCATTCTTGAGCGCCATTCAGTTTTTTGATTGAATTGATTTTAAGAAGCAAGATTTTCACCCTGTACAGTAGCCACTCTGATAAACTATTTTTCTTGTACATTTTTTTTCTCTTGAAGATGACTGTGCAGTTTTTTTCTGTATTTTTAAACCCAGTATTTTCACTGTATTTGTTTTCCTTTTTAAAGGGGAAAAAAGCTGGTCCTGGAATACAAAAGACAAGAAGTAAGTATTCCTGATACATTGTTTAGTTTTCTTTTAGAGAGCAGAAAAAGATTAAGTCTGAAGTGTACAGCTTGGGCTCTTGGCCACAGGTACATGGTGTCCTAGGTTTTAACTCCAAGATGCCCAGATATTTATATACTTAGAAAGATTTGCTGAGGTAAAGTAACTAGTTATTTCCGTGATTTATTCAAGGATTTCTTAGTAATTTTTAGAACATGGACCTCAGCTACAGTCTGATGACACTTAAGCTACCCTTCCCCATGTTAATAATTTTGTAAAGATGTCTTCTTCTGTGTGTGGGAGGGGTTAGGTGTACATTAGTGCAGATGCTCCAACAAGCTAGAAGAGGACGTTGAGTCCCTTGGAGCTGAAGTTACATCAGTTGTTAGACCTGACATAGGTGCTAGGAACTGACCTTGATCTTCTATAATATCATTCTGTGATCTCCATTTCTGAGCTCTATCTCCATCCCTGAAATTAATATTTTCAAAAACATTTTTTAAAACTCATTATAGTCCCAGAAGAAACAATTCTTCAAGTCCATTTACTGGGCGGGATGAACATGAGGAATGCTTTGGGATAGCTTTACAGTGTGAACATATCTGTGCCATTCAGCTCAAGAATCTTGGATGGTTGGTATGAATGCAATCCGGTATACAATCCGGACGCTGCAGAGGCCAAGGAGCCTGGGCCTCAGTAGAGGGATTCTGTCTTACAAAATCCAAAACACATCCTTGGTGTGACAGATACAGGGGAATGATAGTGGAAGATATTTTACCTGAGGCCTACACCTTTCAACTCTCTTGAGTTTTAAAGGATTTCTAGATGGTTTACCCACAATAGTCTTTACTGATTTGCACCTGTCTAATGGTATTTTCTCTTCATAAGCAGGGAGACTCAAGAAGCCTTTTTTAAAGGTTGAAGATGTGAACCGGTAAGTGTCAGAATCCAGTGTGTTGGAAACTGTGTTAGAACTATAGAGAAAACCTCATGAGACTTATTTTCCTGACTGTGATGTGCAGAGAGCAGTAATTCCCTTGTGTTCAGGGACTGAATTTAGTTTCATTCTATTGTAGATTTGAATTCAGAGTATCTGCTTTAGATTTATCATAAAATTATCTCATTTTTTTAGTATTTTAAATAATCACTCTGGCTGCATTCAATATCATGAGTTTGAACAATTACTAAAAATTCACCCCTGTAATTGTGGGAGAAATTATAGATAGTACTTGGAAATGTTTTGAAAAGAATGGAATTCAGACATGCTTCAACATGGTGGAGCTTTCAGGACTTCATCCAAAATGAAGTATGAAGGAAAATACTGCATTATTCAATGTACATAAAGCATTCAGAATATTCAGATTCGGTCACTGCTGGTTGCAAAGACCTGTAGGGAAATAGAGGGTCCTAGGGTTTTTACTTTTGCAAGGTAAGCACCATGAGATGGGGTAGTGCTTTCACAAGTTAATGTTTGATGTGACTGCACTGTCCAGTTTCAAATGGTATCTAGAGCAGTGCTCAACCTGAGGGGGACAACTTCTAGGGGACTGGACAACTCTTTCACAGAGGTTCCTAAGACCACTAGAAAACACTAGTTACAATACGATCCATAAAGTTGAAAAATTACAGTTATGAAGTCTCAACAAAAGTAATTTTATGGCTGGAGATCACCACAGCTGAACTGTATTAAAGGGTTCCAGCATGAGGAAGGTTGAGACCCACTGCTCTAGAAGCTGGGATAGTAATTCCAAAACTTAATGATTAATGTGACTAAACTCTACAGTTTTAATTAGTTTCGATGGTAGGTGTTTTCGGGAGGATCTGGGAGGAGATGAGAAAGTGGGAAGTGATCAGAATATTGTATGAAATATTAGTTTCAATTTTTTAGGTGTTAAAAGAATAGGCCTACAAATTGGTTCTTTGAAAGGAAGGTTACCCCTACCAAGTCTTTCTTGTTTATTTCAGATCTGAGGTGATTTACAGAACTTAGATATAAGGCTTTGAAACCTTTCTTTCATCCCAGAGAAGCTCACATGTGTTTGTCTTTATACATTTAGGTGCTACAGGCCATTTTACCTTCAGCTCCCCAGTATGCCGTGTATAAGCTACTTTCTTCAGAAGCCCTGCAGTCCGTTTGATATAGAGAAGTCATCCAGCGTCCAGAAACAAGCTCAGCCCAAGCTCAGGTTGGTGGGAAACTTGATTTTTAGAAAGAATGCTATTTAATTTAGACTTTCACTATGATTGTTTTTTTTTTTTTCCTTCATAAGCATTTGGGGTAGGGTATTTTGTGCCATGGTGGTAGTATGTGTGCTTGTTTTCCCTGTAAATATTTTAATGCTTCTATGCTACATTTAGTGTGAATAAAAGTACATTATTTGGACATTTTAGGTGTGAGTGGGGTTCAGATACTAAAACCCGTTTCTCTTGACCATTTGAAATGTTCTTCAGAATATTTATTACATTTTGTTTTACATTTCTTGAAATTCAGTTAAAAGTATTTGCTGTTCAAAAAGTGACAGATTGTGCATATGTTAGTTTAAGGCAATATGTTTTAAAATTATTCATTAGCAGTTAATTTTGTTACCATGTATTTCTATCACTAGAATTAATACGGATGGCGATAAATGTGGAACCCCAGTTCAACTCCAGTTGAAGGAAAAGAGAAAAAAAGGATATTGTGAATGTTGCTTCCAGAAATACGAAGATCTCGAAACTGTAAATGTGATTTTCCATTTGGGATTGGTGTTTCTAAACATCTAAATACTGTTTTTATTTTTAAGTTCCATTTTACTATGCCAAGTATAGTTTGCAACATGATAGTCACAAATATATTCTAGAGTAGAAACATCTCTGGTTTGTTTTATGGTGGGGATAGAACACAGCTCTGCACTTTCTAGGCATGTACATCAGCACTCCTGCATCTTGAATCTGAAACACTTGAAATTGTAAGAATCCAAGGAGGGAAATCGACATTGAGAAAATAATTTTTATTCATTTAATAAATATTTGAGTGCTTAGTATATAACTACAATATAAAAATATAACAAAATATAACTGATTAGATCAGTGCAAGGAGAAACAAAACAGGAATGGAGGTTTGCTATCATGTGTTTAGACTTGGCAAAGAAATACTTGACTGATGTTTAAGTAGAACTACAGAAAAGTTAGGTAACCAGGCATCTTGATACCATCCAAAATCGGCAAGGGTAGATAGACCCAGAGTAGAGGATGATGGCCTAGACTAAGCAGGAATAGGAGTTCTTGGGGCATGGTCAGGTTGTTGGAATACTCTAAAAATGAGACTGGAGGGATTCATATGATTTTTGGATTAAGAGATGGTAGATAAATGAGAAGTTCCTATATTTTGGTCTGAGCAATTAAAAAAGTCTTGCAAGAGCATATCAAATAAAAGAAGTTTTTAAAGATGGGGAAGGCCTATTGGAGCTTGAAAGCTTATTAAAATCACTGGTAGTCTTGTCTGTATCCTTAGAGTTTGGTGCATAGCAAGTGCTTATTAACCTTAGCAGTTACTTTTTTAATTTCTTAGCTTTTAAATAGTAGGTAGACAGACGTAGTGGTGCACAACTTACAACCTCAGCAAGCTCAGGCAGGATGAGTATCAGAGTGCATAAGCTCAAATATTTATCACTCAAGATGGATCAATATTTACCAGGGGTTTTGATTTGTTTTACTGATGTAATAAAGAAGGACGTACAGTTAGTTTTAAATTGCATTGAATCAGAAGCTGAAGTATTTCAAATTTTTTCCTTTTCCTTCAAATTGTTTTGAAATTAAAGTTATTGATTGGTTCTGAAATTTACATGCCATTGTGAGGTCAGAGTAGTATAGAATGTTTGCTTTTCTTTATCTTTGAGCTCCTAATGTGTTCAGAAATATAAGAATGATAGGAAAGTTGTCCACTGATTGTCACAAAGAAAGTAAATTTGTGAAAGTTGATTTGAGAAGAAATTTAAGATCATGACTTTGAAAGTTTTTGTTTGTTTTTTAATTTAAACTAAAGCAGAGTTGGTAGGTCACTCCAACACTCTGGGAGGGTCTTGGGTTTGAGAGCAATTTGGACTACATAATGAGATCTTATCTTAAAAAACCAACTATTGTTTTATTACCTTGGGTTTCACAATAATTCATTTCTATCCATGGAAAGAGACTGAGATAGGAAATATTTTTGAGGGCTTAGGAGATGGCTCAGTTAGTGACCTGCTTACAAAGGAGCTAAGATTGATCTCCAGAACCCACGTCAAGAAGTGTGGACATGATGGTATGCTGGGGCAGACAGGCTCATTCCTGGCCTGCTGGTCTGCTGGCCTGCTTTACTGGACTGAACATCCAGGTGTCCAGCACCTATAGAAGGAATGGTAGACAAGGTTGTCTTCAGTCTACACACACGTACACAAATATTTTTAAGTAGTGTAGGTAAAGCAGACATACAGTACTGTAGCTAAAGTATAGCATACAGAAAAGAGAACAAGAAAAGCCAAAAGGTGACAGGCCTGAGTTATAAACAGGATATATAAAGCTATCCTTGTCTAGTTGTATTGTAGCATGGAGAATGTTCAAAATAAGTGGAATGTGCCGTACAGTGGTAGCGAATGATGAGAATGACATTAGGGGTGTAGCTCAGTGCTAAGGCCTAGGCTTGGCACATGTGAGACCCAAAAGTAAAGGTAAATGAGAGTGCTTGACTTGCTATTAGAGAAGGCACAGACCTCTGAGACATACAGATCAATAATACTAAGTAATAAAAACAACTAAGTGAATTTAGAGAGAAAGTATATGTTTCACTTCATAATTTTTTTTCTTCCCAGAATATAAATGAATTCAATCTGATCTTTAAAAATGTGAAACTTATTTGAGATGTTTTGTTCGTTTTTCTGAGGGTTTCCCTCTGCAGCTCTGGCTTCGGTGGAACTCACTCTGTAGATCAGGCTGGCCTCAAACAGATATACCTGCCCCTGCCTCTACCTCCCCAGTGCTGGGATTAAAGGTTTTGTGTGTGTGTGTGTGTGTGTGTGAGTGTGCGCGTGCCACCATACCCAGCTCTAGGCTCTATGTAGGATATCCTGAATTTATTGACAAGACAATTAGCCTGGAGATCTCACCCTTTCAGAAGGAAGGTTGTTTCCTGTAAATTCTATACTATAAATTTGGTTTTTTTCATTTGGCACAGGGTCTTACTATTTAAACCAAATTCAGAGAAACCTACCTACCACTGCTTCCTCAGTACTAGGATTAAAGATGCCCTACCATGCCCAGTTTACTTTCCTTTTAATCACTCTGAGATTGAAAAACATTCCCTGCTGGGCTTTAATCCCAGCTCTTGGCAGGCAGAGGAAGGCAGATTTCTGAGTTCTAGGCCTGCCTGGTCCTTAGAGTGAGTTTCAAGGCAGTCAGAGGTATACAGAGACACCCTGTCTAGAAAAACCAAAAGAAAAGAAAAAACACTCCCCTTTCCTCTGTTGCAATCAGTAGGTAATGAGGTAACTTGTTTGTTCGTACTTGGGTGTTTTCTTCAGTTGTGAGTCTTTTTGTAATGTATATATTTTGTAGCATTTATCAAAGGTCTTGGTTTTTAAAGTTTAGTTTTTACTTTTTACAGAAGTGTGTGTGTGAGTGTATGACATACGAGTGGAGTCTAGAAGAAGCCATCAAATTACCCGAAACTGGAGTTACAAGTGATTGTGTGCTACCAGATTTGGGTACTAGGAACCACCTTCAAGTCTTGGAAGAGCGTTGCGTGCCTATAACAACTGAGCCAGCTTTCTAGCCCTTTAATTTGTTTTAAAACTCTTCTAGACTCTTGTATGTCTTAAATTTTTGTATATTAAGGTAAAGGATTTCATTTAGTTCTGTAAGCCCTACTTTGGGAATTATATACAATAGTAGGTGAAGTATGTTTTATAAAGTATTAATATATTACTGAATATATTAAAGGTAGTTCTTAACTTTATCTGTCTTGAGATCCTTTAAAAACAGTTTTTAAATGGAAATATAAATACATCATTTCCCTCTTCCCCACCCTCCCTAATTATTGCCTCTTGCTGTCTCTCAAATACAAGGGCTCTTTTTAAAAAATTGTTTATTTATATATATATATATATATATATATATATATATATATATAATTCATATACACATGTGTCTGTGTGTGTGAGCGAGAGAGAGAGATGTTATTTGGGTTTGGTATTTGATTTTTTGGTTTAATTCATATAATTATTGAATGTAATTTTAAGATGCTTTTGTTGTGGTTTTGTTTTAGCACCTTCTGAGTGAGAAACACAGGAACTTTGCACAGAGTAACCAGTATCAAGTTGTTGATGATATTGTATCTCAGTTAGTTTTCGATTTTGTGGAATATGGAAGAGACACACCTAAAAAGAAAAGGTAATTTGCCAAAGATACTGTTAAGCTATTTTATGGCACTCAGATTTAATATAATGTTTGTCTGCTCTTAGAAAGAGTACAGATTTTTTTCTAATGATGTAAATATGGTTTAGAACGAATACCTTCTTCCCTTCTTTTTCCTGCCACTAAAGGTACTTAGTCTCCCTCTAACATGGTTTTGAAAGGGAGCTCACAATTTTTTCTCTTAAGGTCAGTTATAGAGTCGATGTTTTAGGTTTTGTAAATTGGAAGAGCTCAGTGACCTCCAGTCAGCTTTGTTACTGAACACTGAGCATGGCTATTTTGCAGCGGAACATTACTTAAGAAAGTAAAGATATAGTAGCAGGCAGCATTGTAGCAGGCAGCATTGTCAACCTCTGGTGTCGAACCATGTGGTTTTCAATGTACTCAGTCTAAAAATGTTGATTAGGAATGCTTTCATATGGGTATACAGTAGGGTTGATAATTGGTCATCTGTTTTTGTCCTAGTCTTAAGGCATAACGATTAGAGGTGTGATAGTTAAGCACAACTCTGAAAAGCAAGTAGGGGGTGCTCTGTGTTTAGACCCTGGATCTCTGTAGGACTCTTGGTGGACATTATGGCTGACTACTAATGTGGCCATGTGCAACTCCTGTGAGGACTTAAAATGTTTGAAAGTTTCAGGAAGGGCCTGAATAATTTTTTATCTAGTTATTCCCTAATCATTTTATCAGTACAGCTTTTTTACTTCTTGTCAGTCTCCAGTTGGACTACTGTGACATTTTTGAACTCGAAATTTGTTAGAAGGAACTCTAGTCCCTATTTTGGTTTTGCTTTGCTTTTTCAGGATCATACCTAAGTCCTCACCAATGAGGCACAAAGGGAATCTTTTGCATTGCTTAAACACTATATATAAGTAAAGAAAACTGCTCTGGTTGGAGAGACAGGTGGATTGTAGAGGGCTCACTGTTTCTTGTGATGTATAATGCAAAGTGTAATTGGGGACCTGATAACGTGTCATGTGTTTGCATAATTAGGATTGTTCAAGAGATTCTAAGATTCTACGTGAGGAAGACGTTTAGGTCAAAAATATGTTTGAATTTAAAGGGTTACTTTGTCGCCTTTACATGTGCAAAGATCTAGTTCACTTTGATATGAAATAGTTTAAATGGAAAATATGTTTCTGCTTTTAGTTTCAAACAAGTACTTTCTGAAACCAAACAAACATTAAAGCACTAGTATTTTTTAAAGATAACAACAAAATCAGGGTCAGATACAGATACTGTCATCTTTCTTTGGTTTATACAATTCATGCTGTTTTGTTTTTTTCATAATTAGTTCAAAGGGTATTGTTTATCTCAAGGAGGGAGCCGAATGAATGGGGAGGTGGTACCCTAGTTCAGTTTAGGTGATTGCTGTGTTTTACTTTAAAAACATCTAAAGTAAATATTACGATTTCTGTGTTAGGGTTATCCTAAGTCAGTTTCCTAAATAACTCATCCGTAGTTTTATTCATTTCTAACTTCTTGGGTTTTTTTTCTTTTTAAAGAATAAGATACAGTGTTGGGTCCCTTTCTTCTGTTTCTGCAAATGTCCTGAAAAACACTGCACCGAAGGAGAAGCCACTCTTGGAGCCCAATTTCCAGAAGGACGTGGGAGAAAGCAGCGGGCAACTGCTCAAGCAGAACTCTCAGTATGAAGAAACCCGGAAACCTGAAGAAAAGCCTGGGTTTGCTTCAGAGCCTACAACCTATTCTTCAGCTGGATTGAAAGGATGTGACAGGAAACCAGTGAGCGTGTTCAATGCCAGTGAGCCTGACCCAGAGCAGGAGTGTTCACAGCTACCTCTGCATGACAGCACACTGGAACACCAAGTGACTGTAGGTAGAAATGATGGAGAACAGAGAGTAGACGCCGCTCCAGGCGTGTCACAGTTCTGTGGACAAGTTTCTCATCTCAGTACAGAAAGTAATCTACCCCAACCACAGTTAACTGCAGACATTACACAGCTTTCAGCAAAAGATCTGCAAGAAAAGGGCTTTCATGTTGTGATAGGTCATGCTTCTGACCTGGTGGCATTAAATACATCAAAAGAGCAGCTAACAATGAAGGCGAGAACTCCACCCTGTAGTCCCCAGGAGCCTCATGAGTGTGACGCTGGGAACATGGAGAATTTGCCTTGCAGTAAGATCCAGCGGAAAGTGAGAATGCTATTAGGACAAAAGAAAGCAAATGCTGAACCAGGTGCTGAATTGGATAAAAAGAGAACTGAGTATCTTCCTGCACATGAAGACAGAACTTGTGGGTCACCAGTACAGTCTCTTTTGGACCTTTTTCAGACAAGTGAGGAGAAATCAGAATTTTTGGGTTTTACAAGCTACACTGAAAACAGTGGAATATGTGATGTTTTAGATATTTGGGAGGAAGAAAATTCAAGTAGCCTGTTGTCAACGTTTTTTTCTTCCCCTTCAACTTCTGCATTCGTTGGATTTTAGTATTTAATGTGCTTTTCAGAAGTGACAGCTCTATTCCTGAAGTTTTTATAAATACATATATAATTAGTTGTGGGGGGGGGAGTTGTTTTGTTTTTGCCAACTTTGTTTATGGAGCCATCTGTAAATATTAATTAAGGTGGTATTTGTAATTTTTTACAGGATTGAGTAGCTGTTACAAATTATACAATAAAAACTTGTGACTTATTTTATATTCCTGAGAGTAAAAATGAATATCATTTGCTTTATCACTGAAAATAATTTCAAGTGAGATTTGAAACCTATCAAAAATGTATGCACTATATATTACATACTATTAACTATTGCCTATTAGCAAGATTTCTATGATCAACATGTTATGCTTAAAAAACATTCAGGTAGAAAGGAAGAAAAAGAACGTACTAATTGGTATATTTGGATTCTGGCCATTAGTAGAAACATTGGCTCTAGACACAGACTCAGCTGGATTCTGTTAGGATCCTGACCCTGCAGACTGAAGTTATTGCAGGGCTCAAAATAATCCCAAAAAACCTTAAGGGGAATTTAAGTAATTCAGTTAATTGAGAATAATTTCTTTACAAATTGGTTTTTGTTTGGTACTAGATGATAAGAGATGTAGTGGATTGTTGGAATTCTTTTTAAATGCATGGGAGGAGTGACACAATCTGTCACTTGACTATTAAATAGAACAGGAAAATTTCTAAGTGTAAGATGAATGTCATCCTTTACCTTTGAGTATATGTGTATAGGAGTGGAACGATAGCCACTGAGGAGAGTTTTTCATGGTCTAAAGGATGATGCTATTAACTACTGTATAAAGATACAATGTCACTAAAACGTTGATTATCAGTATTCACTTAAAGTATTTTGTTACGTTTATTTATGTGAGTACTAGGGGTGGATGGATCACAGGCTATGTCATGGTTGTGGAAGTCGGAGGACTCCCCATGAAAATTCTTTCCTACCATGTAGGTCCTAGAGATCAGAGTCTCGTTGTCAGGTGTGATGGCAGGCCCCTATCTACTACCCTTCTCATGGGTCCAATAGTAGTCATTTTTTGAGACTAAGGCAAAATGTCAATAAACAACTTCCAGGGGCAAAAAAACACTGCAAATTGAAAAAAGGCTGTTACTCTTAAAGTATCATACAACAAACAATTATTTGGGAATATAAAAAAAAATCTAGAAAGTTAGAAAATATGTAGGCTTTTTTAACCTTCATGTCTCCAAATGGATTTGTATCATTTTGCCTTAGTTGTATTTAATAAAAGCTGAATACTTCCAATACTTTTAATTTTTAATTTGACTAGGTTTGAACTAAAATACTATTTAGAACATCTCCAAGACCTTCCTAATGAATACTGGGCCTTAAAGTTTAAATGTTTTACTACCCAAAACAGAGCAATAAATGATTTGTATGGGTTGGACAATGTGGAAGACACTCAGCCTAGGCACATAGATGAAAGAATTTTAACTAAGACTTAGGTCGTTCTCCTTCCCTCCCTCAGATCTTCTGATCTGGTTTCTAGATCCTTCAAGTATCCTTAAGCAGGATAGATAGTGTTAAGTCAATTTGACTAGTAAAAAATAACATGCTTTCAATTAAAGAAATCTTATTTAATATTTGAGAAATCAGTTTATTTCAATTTTGCTTTTTATAATTGTCAGCTCAGGCAAAAATACATACATACATACATACATACATGTAAAACAACTAACTGCATTAGTAGTTCTGTTCACTAAGTTGTAACGCTAATTTTCCAGTTTCATTCCTCAGGTCAAGTTTTCATTGATAACTAGTGAGTTTCTTTAAGTAAAATCTTTATTATTAATAAACATTTTATTTTTTGAGTTTGAGTCTTAGAAAATTTTAAGCAAGATAGTTCTATTGTCAAGTTTCAGAATTCTTATATTGACTTCTAATGCTTATAAACTCAACAACAAAAAATGCTTCTGAGTACTCCTTTTCAGAAGCAACCAAAATTTTCCTGTTCTGAAGGCTCTGTGCTGTTGTGTTTGTTTCAAGTGATACAAACTTGGAAGGGAGAACCTCAGTTTGGAATGCAGGCATGAATTAATATTTGTGTTTAGTAGTTTATGCAGGAGGAGGACCTAACCCAGTGTGGGGAGTGTGATCTATTTATGGCACATGGACCTAGGATGGATACAAAAGCAGCCTGAGCAAGCCCTGGAGAGCTAACTAGTGTTCAGTGTTCCTCCATGGCCTCTGCTTCAGTTCCTACCTCCAAACTCATGCCCTGAGCCCCTACTGCCCTTGCTTGCCTCCTTGAGAGACTATCATGTACTCTGAAATAAATGCTTCCTCCCCCAAGTTAACCAACTTTTTTAAATCCACGCTTTATCACACCAACAGAAAACTACTGCCATCTGTTACTAGAAGGAGTAAACTGAGTGATAGTTATATTCCCCAAAGGATCCTCAAAATTTATGACGCATCCAAAAATATACATTAGGTACCTCTAATCCCATAAAATCCTTTCCTTACTCCATCATAGCTCTTTTCATATACTCTGTATATACTTAGGTCCTCAAAAGTCTCCTGTCCCTTGAGTGCCTGGTGTATTCCAGAAAAGCTGGGGATTCTATAGGAGGCAAACTCAGATGAATTTTGTTTTGCAGGATGTTTAAGGAGTGACTTTGGATGTCCACTGACTCCAAGGGGAGCTTCTTAGAGTTGCTAAGTGAAGGTAGTTGATGGTCACTGAATGTAAGACATTCCTAAAAGGGCCTCACTTTGCCCCAAAAGGCTAGGCAGTCCCCAGCAGGTGGAGTACAACATTATTGATGGATCAGTATGGATAATCTTTGATGTATCTGCCTGTCATTGCACAAGAAAACTACAATGGCCTGGTGGCAGTTGTAGCTTAAAATTCAGCAGTTTTCTCAGTTAATGAGCACAAATGCAGAAGGGAGGGTCCCAACAGTGACAAGGACAGCTATTCTTTGTTTCCATCTGTTCTTTTCTTAATGAGGAACTAGAGTACCATAAAATATTTGAAGTTAAATTATAGAACATTTCAGATGATAATACACTAAATCCAAATCATCATGGTCACCAAGCAGATACTACTGAATGTATTATATTCTGATATCCTTACCATTCTGGTTAATTCTATGTGCAAGAAGAGCTAGAGTTGGCATGACTATGGACCCATTCTTATACCTCTTTTTTTTTAACTGTACATTTAATCTTGTCTAGCACGCTGTTGTATAGTGACATGCCAATACATGGCACTCTTCTTTTTGCCCTCAAAATGGGGTGGTTGCTAAGTATGGTTGCTTATTCCTGTAATCAGCACCAAGGAGGCTGAGGCAGGAGGATCATGAGTTCAAGACTAGCCTGAACTGGATAGTTAGATCCTGTCTCAAGAAGGAAAAACAAAAATCATTTTGCACAATAGATGCCTACTACTGTGCCAATAAATGTCTGGCTAATCTCTTGAAGAGAATACGTCAAGCGAGCTTCTGATAACTTCAAGAGAATATGTCAAGCGAACTTCTGACGACTAGGAGCCTATGTTTTTGCTTCCATGCCTACCCAGCACAGCAGCTTGTTCACATGCCCCCTGGGTGGCAGGTACCTGCAAAATGAAGATGCTTGCTGCCACATGCTTCTACTTCTTCCATTCATTCCCTTTTCTCTAGGTTCTTTAAAAGCCAATAGTGTAATTACTCATTCCCCATAAGTCTCAATATACTCTAAACTTGTCCGCTTTTCCTTCCATATAAAGGGACAGATAGCCAAGGAAGGACATGGGGAAGCTGTCCATGGGTACTGGCTTTCATGCAACTCCTGAATAGAGCAATTTGACAGTTACATTTATTTTTCTTTTTAACCCACAAACCTATCTATGGGCTGTTTTAGATTTCCTTCCTTTCCAGCTGGTCTTAGGGATGGCCCCTAGGATTGGGTTAGGACCACATTCGTACCACGTGGGAATGGGGTGGGGGCTGTTAATTTGAGGCTGTCTCATTTGTTCTGTAAATTATGAGCACTCTGATCTTGTTTTTGCCCAAACCTGCACAGCTTACAGTGGGTTGTTACTTTATCCACCTAGTTTTATGAATTCAGAGATCTTTTTAAAAAATGGCAAATATGAATGTTGGTGTCCCATTGGCCAAGTGTTTCATTTCACATACATGATGATAAATCATTGTAATAGGCCCCCAGATCCTAGCTCATCTGATGGAAATACCATTTAGCCTGTAAAAACTAACCAAGTAAACAGTACTAGTAGCTGAAAAGACCTAATCTATCAAAATCAGAGTTCTGGGAAAGTCTCAATGTACTAACCTTGCTTTTTTTGGTTTCTGTAGTTAACTGAACCATGGCAACCCAGGATACAGGGTTTGTGCTTAAAAGCTCACCCTGAGAAAGACTTGGATCCTGCACACCCACCCAATGTAGTTGTCAGCTGGCTAATGCTGGCTTGAATCTGTGTCTGCGTAGTACTCTTCGGTGGATGCCCCACAATAACTGCAGAAAATAACTTTATCTTTCAGAAAGTATGTAACTACACTGAAGATGGTTTGATCTTATTCTAAATGTCCCAGGGACTCAGTTATGACTTTCCTACTGGAACTTGCCATAACTTTTTAAAATTTTTTAAAAATATTTAAAATCTTTTAAAGCTTGTATGTATACTTATTGGTAATATCTGTAATATCTGTATATACATATATGTCATTATATGCATATAATATATAATGAATATTGATATTGTAATGCATATTGAACACAGTTTTTTCTCCCTCTACTTCCCTCAGTCCCTCCCTCCTGCCACACATAACTCTCCTGTCTCCCAGATCCCTTCCTCCTCCCCTCAGAGAAAAAAGGCACCCAGGAAGGGCAAACAAGCTTATAATACATACATACATACATACATACATACATACATACATACATACATGTTACAGCCATAACAAGCTTACAGTAAGACCAGGCACATTCATTTACAGCACACCTGGACAAGGCATAGTAGGAGGAAAAGGTCCCACAAATAGAAAAGTCAGGGTCAGCCTCTGTTCCCACAGTTAGGATTTCCACAAGAGCGCCATGCTACTCAGCCATAACATACAGAGGACCTAGGTTTGACTCCTACAGGACCCCTCCTACAGGACTCCTACAAGTTCCCAGGGATCCCCATTAGTTGATTCTCTAGGCCATGTCCTCCTGGTTGTCCTTGACCCTTCTGGTTCCTCCAGTCCTTCCTTGCACTCCACAGGACTACCTGAGCTCTGCCTATTGTTTGACTGTAGCACTCTGCATCTGCTCCCATCAGTTGTTGGATGAAGTCTCTTTGGTCTCTGATGATTATTCTGCTAGGATCCACTTCCAGCACACTCAACAGACAGAACAATGTCCTATCTTTAGATTGAAATGTTGTGGTGGGGTTGGTGTCCCAATCCTTTTGAGACCTTGCTGGTTACAGAAGATGGCCAGTTCTGGCCCTATGTCCCCTATTACTAGGAGTCTGCTAGGGTTACTCTCAGATTCCCTGAGTTTCCATTGCACTAGGTTTTCACCTCACACCTCACATCCTCCCAATGCCAGTTGTTTCTCCCAGTATTCCCTCTCTCCTTAACTTGTTTCCTCCTGTTCTCAACCTGCCCTGCCCTCGAGTCCACCTGAGAAATCTATTCAATTTCCCCTTCTCCAGAAGATCTTTGCATCTTCCCTTAAGCCCTACTTGTTGCTTAGCCTCTCTGTGTCTGTAGATTTTAACGTGATTGTCTTTTACTTTACAGCTAGTAATCTACTTATACATGAGTACATGCCATGTTTGTCTTTCTTGGTCTGGGTTAACTCACTCAGGATTCGGATTTTTTTTTTTTTTTGCGGGGGAAGGGTTGGGAGCTGTTTGTTCATTTTTAGTTCCATTCAATTGCCTGCAAATTTCACAATGTCATTTTTTTTACAGGTAATACTCCATCATGTAAATGACCACATTTTCTTTATTCATTGTTCCAATGAGAGACAAATAGGTTGTTTCCAATTTCTCTTTATTATGCATAAAGCTGCATGATCATAGTTGAGCAATTGTTCTTATGGTAGAGTGGGGCATCTTTTGGGTATATGCCCAGGCGTGTTGCAACTTGGCCTTACAGTAGATTGGTTTCCTTTTTTTCTGAGCAACTGCCTTATTAATTTCCATAGTGGCTGTACAAGTTTGCACTCCCACCAGCAATGGAGAAGTGTTAGCCTTGCTCCACATCCTTGCAAGTATGACCTGTCACTTAAGTTATTATTGACCTTAGCCATTTGGTCAGGTGTAAGATGAAATCTCAAAGTAGTTTTGATTTGCATTTTCTTTTTTTTTTTTTCTTATAAAGAACATTTAATTGGGCTGCTTACAGATTCAGAGGTTCAGTCCATTATCAAGGGGGGAGCAGGGCAGCATCTAGGCAGGCATGATACAGGCAGAGCTGGGAGTTCTACAACTTCATCTGAAGTCTGCTAGTGGAATATTCACTTCCCAGCAGCTAAGGTGAGGGTCTTTTTTTAAATTTTTAATATTTTTTATTACATATTTTCCTCAATTACATTTCCAATGCTATCCCAAAAGTCCCCCATAGTGCCCCCCACTTCCCTACCCACCCATTCCCATTCTTTTGGCCCTGGCATTCCCCTATATTGGGGCATATAAAGTTTGCAAGTCCAATGGGCCTCTCTTTCCAGTGATGGCCGACTAGGCCATCTTTTGATACATATGCAGCTAGAGACAAGAGCTCCGGGGTACTGGTTAGTTCATAATGTTGTTCCAACTATAGGGTTGCAGATCTCTTTAGCTCCTTGGGTACTTTCTCTAGCTTCTCCATTGGGAGCCCTGTGATACATCCAATAGCTGACTGTGAGCATCCACTTCTGTGTTTGCTAGGCCCCGGCATAGTCTCATAGATTTGCATTTTCTTGATGGCTTGGGATGTTGAACATGTTTCAAATGGTTTTTGAGCCATTTGAGAAACCCGTTATTGGGAAGTCTCTGTTTAGATCCATTCCCCATTTTTAATTAGGTTATGTGATTTGTTGATGTCTAGTTTTTATGCCAATACCATATGATTTTTATTACAATAGCTCTATAGTACAGCTTGAAATTAGGGATAGTGATACACCTCCAGAGGTTCTTTAGTTGTTTAGAATTGTTTTAGCTATCCTGGGGTTTTTTGTTTTTCCATATGAATTTTAGCATTGTCCTTTCAACATGTGTGAAGAATTGTGTTGGAATTTTGAGGAGGATTACTTTGAGTCTGTAGATTGTTGCTGTTTTGTTTGTTTTATTTTATTTTTTTAAGGTGGTCTTTTTTTTTTTTTTTTTGCTATGTTAATCCTATCAATCCAGAAGAATGGGGGATTTTTCCATCTTCTGATATCTTCTTCAATTTCTTTCCTCAAAGACTTGAATATTTTTTAATAGTTCCGTGATTAGGGTTATCCCATGGCATATTACATGTGGCTAATGTGAAGGGTGTTGTTTCCCTGATTTCTTTCTCAGCCCACTTGTCATTTGTATATAGGAGGGCTACTGATTTTAGTTAATCTTGTATCCAGCCCCTTCACTGAAGTATTTATCAGTTCAAGGATTTCCCTGCTAGAATTTTTGAGGACATATATGTATGCTATCATAACAACTGTAAGTAATGATACTTGGACTTCTTCCTTCAAATTTGTAACCCTTTAATTCCTTTGTTATTTTAATGCTCCAGCTAGAACTTCAAGTACTTTACTATATGGAGAAAGTGAACAACCTTGTCTTGTTCCTGATTTTAGTGGAATTGCTTTGAGTTTCTCTTCATTTACTTTGATGTTGGCTATAGGCTTTCTGAAAATTGCCTTTATTGTGTTTAGGTATGTTCCCTTTGCCAGCAGCCATCTAGGAGAAGCTAAGAAGTATGTGATGGTTTCACTGTGGACTGTAAGTTACAGTGAGTGAGCACTTTTCAGGCAAGGCCAAAGGGACAGTATTTTATGAAAGATTCTTGCTATTAATATGCCTTTCCTGTATGTATGTATGTATGTGTGTGTATGTATGAATGTGTATGTCTTAGTCAGGGTTTCTATTCCTGCACAAACATCATGACCAAGAAGCAAGTTGGGGAGGAAAGGGTTTATTCGGCTTACACTTCCATGCTGCTGTTCATCACCAAAGGAAGTCAGGACTGGAACTCAAACAGGTCAGGGAGCAGGAGCTGATGCAGAGGCCATGGAGGGATGTTCTTTACTGGCTTGCCTCCCCTGCCTTGCTCAGCCTGCTCTCTTATAGAACCAAGACTACCAGCCCAGAGATGGTTCCACCCACAAGGGACCTTTCCCCCTTGATCACTAATTGAGAAAATGCCTTACAGTTGGATTTCATGGAGGCATTTCCTCAACTGAAGCTCCTTTTTCTGGGATAATTCCAGCTGTGTCAAGTTGACACAAAACTAGCCAGTACAATTGACCCCTTGTCAACTTGACACACAAACACATCACTAGTAAGCCTCAACCCTTAATTTCTTATTCATCCCCAAGATCTAAACAACTTTAAAGGTCCCACAGTATTTACATATTAAAAGTCAATCCCTTTAAAATGTCCAAAATCTTTTAAAATCCAAGTCTTTTTACAATTAAAAGTCTCTTAACTGTGGGCTCCACTACAATAGTTTCTTCCTTCAAGAGGGAAAATATCAGGGCACAGTCACCATCAAAGCAAAAGTCAATCTCCAACCGTCCAACGTCTGGGATCCAACTCACGATCTTCTGGGCTCCTCCAAGGGCTTGGGTCACTTCTCCAGCCATGCCCTTTGTAGCACACACGTCGTCCTCTGGGCTCCAGATGCCTGTACTCCACTGCTGCTGCTGCTCTTGGTGGTCATCTCATGGTACTGGCATCTCCAAAACACTGCGTGACCCCTTGAGTCCTGGGCCTTCAATTACAACTGGGGCTGCACCTTCACCAATAGCCTTCCATGGCCTCTCACAGTGCCGAGCCTGAGCTGCTGTGTGACCCCTTCATGCCTTCAAAACCAGTACCACCTGGGTGACCCTTACACATTACCAAGTCCTGCTGCAGAAGGAGTACAACCTTGGCTATCTCTGGAACACAGCCTCTTTGTGCTTTCAGAAAACACTTCCCAGAAGATGTCACCTCAACGATGCTGGTCTCTTCTTAATCACCGCTAATTTCTTAGCTCCAGCTAACCAGCATCAATAGTCCCAGTAATGCAAAGTTTTTGCTTTAGTAGTTCTGGTACCTTGTTAATCACAGCTGATTCTTCAGCCCCAGCTAACCGGAACTACAAAATCTTCACAATAAAAACAGCAATGGCCCTGAAGAGAGTCTTTAATTTTCCCTCTGAAATTTCACAAAACAGGCCTCCATCTTCTGCACTGTTCTCAGCATTATCTTCCAAGCTCCTATACAACATCTGACAGAGCTCTTAACAAAGAATGGATCTTCAAGCCCAAAGTTCCAAAGTCCTTCCACAGTCCTCCCCAAAACGTGGTCAGGTTGTCACAGGAATACCCCACTCTGCTGGTACCAATTTGTCTTAGTCAGGGTTTCTATTCCTGCACAAACCAAGTTGGGGAGGAAAGGGTTTATTCGGCTTACACTTCCATGCTGCTGTTCATCACCAAAGGAAGTCAGGACTGGAACTCAAACAGGTCAGGGAGCAGGAGCTGATGCAGAGGCCATGGAGGGATGTTCTTTACTGGCTTGCCTCCCCTGCCTTGCTCAGCCTGCTCTCTTATAGAACCAAGACTACTAGCCCAGAGATGGTTCCACCCACAAGGGGCCTTTCCCCCTTGATCACTAATTGAGAAAATGCCTTACAGTTGGATCTCATGGAGGCATTTCCTCAACTGAAGCTCCTTTTTCTGGGATAATTCCAGCTGTGTCAAGTTGACACAAAACTAGCCAGTACAGTGTATATATATATATATATATATATATATATATATATATATATATATATGTTCAATCACTAGGTATTATCCTACTCATTTGGCCAGATTTCAACAAATCAACCAAGATATACTGTCTTACAGTAATGCTATGTAGACAAATCGATGATTTCTTAGTGATGATCCTTTAAAAATGTCCTAAAATTATGCTAGTAATTATTAAGCCCTGTGTAGTAGGAAATGCAATTAAAGCCCTATTTGATGTAAAAATTGCAATTAGAACTCTGCCAGTCGGGCAGGAGAGATGGTTCAGTGGTTTAGAACACTGACTGCTCTTCAAGAGGTCCTGAGTTCAATTCCCAGCATCCACATGGTGGCTCACAACCATCTGTAATAGCATCTGATGCCCTCTTCTGGTGTATCTGAAGACAACTACAGTGTTCTCGCATATATAAAATAAATAAATCTTTAAAACAAAAACAAACTCTACCAGTGTTGATGTGTCAGGAGTTAATTGCTTCTGGTAAAGAAAGCAGGCATTTACAACTTAGAACACATTTCTGGAGGCTGTGAAACAATTAATCAAAGGTCCTAAACGGGAACAAAGGATTTATTGTAGGGGCAAAGACCGAAGATAAAATATTGACTGGGTTTATCTATACAAAGCTTCAATGCTAACAAGTCAAGTAAAAGTTATCTAAAAAAGCAACCCTAATCTCTCACAAGATCAAGTCTTGTCCCTGTCACCATTGCCCTTTGCCTTCTGCTACCTTCAAGAGAGAGCCAAGAGCTCGGAGCTGGCCTCCACTCCTCTTCACTCCTAGTTTCTAAGAAGTGTCTCCTAAAGGGCTGTTGGATTTGGCCAAAGGCCTTTTCAGCATCTAATGAGATGATCATGTCACTTTTTTCTCTTTCAGTTTGTTTATATAGTGGATTGTACTGATTGATTTTTCATATATTGAACCACCCCTGCATCTCTGGGATGAATCCTACTTGATCTTGGTGGATAATCTTTTTGATGTGTTCTTGGATTTTGTTTCCGAGTATTTTGTTGTGTATTTCTCACCTATGCTCATTAAGGGAAATTGGTCTGTAATTTGTTTTGGGTATCAGAGGGACTGTGGCCTCATAAAATGAATTTGATAGTGTCCTTCTGCTTCTATTTGTTGAAGAATTTGAGGAGAATTGGCATTAACTCTTCTTTGAAAGTCTGGTAAAGGGGCTGGAGAGATGGCTCAGCGGTTAAGAACACTGACTGCTCTTCAAATGTCCCAATTCCCAGCAAACACATGGAGCCCACAACCACCCGTGATGAGATCTGACGTCCTCTTCTGGTATATCTGAAGACAGCTACAGTGTACTTATATACAATAATAAATAAATCTTAAAAAAAAAAAAAGTAAGTAAGCTTGGTAGAATTCTCCTCCAAAATCCATCTGGCCCTGGGCTGCTGTTGTTGTGAGACTTTTAATGACTGCTTCTATTTCTTATGGGTTAGATCTATTTAAATTGTATATCTAATCTTGATTTAACTTTGGTAAGTAGTATCCACCAAGAAAAATGTCCTTTTTTTTTTCAAGATATTTACAATTTTGTGGATTAGAGGTTTTTGAAGTATAACCTAATGATTCTTTGGATTTCCTCAGTGTCTGTTGTTATGTCCCCCTTTTATTTCTGATTTTGTTAACTTTGATATTCTCTCTCTGTCTTTTAGTTAGTTTGGCTAAAGGTTTGTGTATCTTTTCTTTTCAAAGAACCAATTTTTTTGTTTCACCGATTCTCTGTATTGTTCTTTGTTTCTGTTTTATTGTTTTCAGCCCTCAGTTTGATTATTTCCTACAGCCTGCTCCTCTTGGATGTGTTTGCTTCTTTTTGTTCTTGAGCATTCAGGTTATGATGCTAGTATGAGATCTTATTTCTCTATGTTGGCACTTAGTGTTATGAACTTTCCTCTTGGCACTGCTTTCATTGCCTTCAATAAAGTTTGGGCATGTTGCATATTCATTTTCATTGAATTCTAGAAAATCCTTAATTTCTTTATTTCTGTCTTGACTCAATTTTATTCAATAAAGACTTTATTCAATAGAGACTTGTTCAGTTTTTATGAGTTTGTAGGCTTTCTATTGTTTCTGTTGTTACAATCTAGCTTGAATTTGTAGTAGTCTGATAGGATACAGAAAGTTATTTCAGTTTTCTTATATCTGTTGAGTCTTGCTTTGATAATTTTGGAGAAAGTTCCATGAAGTGCTGAGAAGAAGATATATTCTTTTGTGTTTGGGTGAAATGTTACTAGGTCCATTTGATTCATAATGTCTGTTAGCTCCTGTATTAGTTAGGGTTTTACTGTTGTGAACAGACACCACGACCAAGATAAGTCTTATAAAAAAAAAAAAAAAAAAAGAACATTTAATTGGGGCTGGCTTACAGGTTCAGAGGTTCAGTCCATCATCAAGGTGTGAGCATGACAGTATCCAGGCAGGCATGGCGCAGTGAGAGTTGAGAGTTCTACATCTTCATCCAAAGGCTGATAGTGGAAGACTGACTTCCAGGCAACTAGGGTGAGGGTCTTAAGCCCACACCCACAGTGACACACCTACTCTTACCAGGTCAAACCTATTTGAACAAGGCCACACCTCCAAATGGTGCCAGTCCCTGGCCCAAAAATATACAAACCATCACAGCTCCATTATTTTTTGTTTAGTTTTTGTTTGGATGATCTGTCCATTGCTAAGAGTCAAATATTGAAGATTCTCACCATCAATGTGTGAGGGTCAACATGTACTTTGAACTTTAGTAATGTTTCTTTTACAACATTGGTGCTTTTGGTTTGGGGGCATAGATGCTAAAAATGAGATGTCATCTTGGTAGATTTTTTTCCTTTGATGAGTATGAAGTGTCCTTCCCCATCACCTTTCATTAATTTTGGTTTGAAGTTTATGTTTGTTAGATATTAGAATGGCTATACCAGCTTGCTTCATGTTTCTGTCCATTTGCTTGAAAAGTCTTTTCCCAACTCTCTGAGATAATATCTACCTTTGCTGTTGAGGTGTATTTCTCATATGCAACAGACTGACAGATCCCTTTTTCACATCCATCCTGTTAGCCTGGGTCTTTTTATTAGGGAATTGAGTTCATTGATATTGATCAATATTAATGATCAATTATTGTTGATTCCTGTTATATTGTTACATTGTTGGTGGTGTGTTTTTCTCCTTCTTGGTCTTGCCAGTATGAGATTATGTGTTTCCTGTGTTTTTATGGGTGTAGTTTTCCTTTTGGGTTGGAATTTTTCTTCTAGTACTTTCTGTAAGGCTGTATTTGTAGATAGATCTCATTTCAATCTTACATTATCATGGAAGATCTAGTTTTTCTCATGTATGGTGATAGATAGGTTTTCTGGCTATAGTAGTCTGTGCTGGCCTCTGTGATCTCTGAGAGTCTACAGCACATTTATCCAGGCCCTTCTGTATTCTAGAGTCTCCATTGAGAGGACAGGTATGATTCTGATAGGTCTGCCTTTACATTTTACTTAGCCTTCCCCCCTTGCAGATCTTAATACTCTTTTTCATTTTGTATATTTAGGGTTTTTTATTATCATGTGGTAAGGGAACTTTCTTTTCTGGTCCAATCTATTTTGTGTTCTTTAAGCTGCTTTTGTACCTTTATAGACATCTTGTTCTTTAGGTTAGGAAATTGTTCTTCTGTGATTTTGTTGAAAATATTTTCCGGGTCTTTGAGCTGGGATTCTTCTATTCCAATTTTTCAGGGCTTGCTGTAGTAGAGTAGCTGGGCTCTAGGTGCTGATTTCTGGGTTTATCTTTTTGGATGGGTGTTTTGTTCCTTTGTTTCTGTTTCTTCTCTGGTCTTCTGGCCAGTGGTTGAGCAGAGGATCTCTGCCCAAGTTAGGGCCTGTATTCTGGCACCTGGCATGGCCTTTGGTAGAGCATAGGGTCTTTGCCACCAGAGTTGGGGATTGGGAAATGGTGACAAGGAGAGGTAGGAAATTGTTGTATACCCCCAACCCCTCCCTTCTTCTCCTGTCATTTTCAATCCAACTGAATATAATTAACACTCTATATATTTAAGATAAACAGCACTGACACAATACGGGAGGTTGCATTTCTTTCCTAATAATACACTTGCAGACAAATCAAATGGTAAAATTCACTGTGAGGTAAGCTTGAAGGACTCTATTTAACCATTTCCTGTGAAAGTGTGTGTGTGTGTGTGTGTGTGTGTGTGTGTGTGTGTGTGGTGTGTGTGAGCGGTGTGTGTGTGTCTGGTGTTTAAGTGTGTTTGTGGTGTGTGTGTGTGTTTGTGTGTGTAGTGGGGTGATAGTCCTCCTCTCCCCAAGCTCCCAGAATAATGACTCTGAAACTCAAGTTATATTTACAAATACCTTGGTCATAAGCTTTGGCTCTTCCTCAAGTAGTTCATAAATTAATCATTCCATTTTTCTATTCTAAGTTCTGCCATGTGGCTGGTTATCTTTGCTCAGCTCCCATGCTTCTGTGCTCCTCCATGTTCCCTGGCTCTGTCCCATACTCCTTGCTTCCTACCAGAGCTCCCATCCTCTGCTTCCTGCTTTAGCTGCAGACCAATCAGCTTTGTTTGACAGGTGAAGCTTCCAAACAGACATAAGTTCCTTCTACAGGATCCTCCTTCTCATCCACCACCACCACCACCCCCGCCATCTTACCCTCAGATATTAGTTTTGATTTATCATCTTGGATAATGTGTGGATGATTTCAAGGTTATGACTTAGCTTTTTCTTCTGTAAGAGTTCTTACCCTAGACACCATAGGGAGGTTGCATTTCTCTCCTAGTGGTGAATTCACAGACATGAACCAGTGAACAGTTCACTGTGAGCTAACCTTGAAGGACTATTTAACTGTTTCCTGCATGTCATTACTATTCAGATGATTTAGATGCCAGGCATCCTTGGTAATTCAGACCATACCCAACAAGTAGTGGATATTCTTTATCTTTCTAGTGCACAGTTAATGAATTTGAGGGAGATACATGCCTGTTGGGATGGAGTCACCACATTCACTTGAATTGTACAGAAAGTACCTGCTGCTGATGGAAGGTCTACATAAAAAAAGAAAAAAGAAAAAAGAAAAAAAAAGAAAAAAGAAAAAGCAGGTCAAATGGGAAGCTGCTTTTAGAAAGTGGACTCACAAAATTGGAAAAGAGCTCAGAAAAGGTCAGAAAAGCACCGGGGTAGCTAGAGCGCAGGGTCAGCTGACACCCGCCAGCTACCCATGACCCCCGCCACAGGATTTTGAGACTGCTGGTGAGTGGAACACAGCTTCTGCTCCAGTCCAATCACGAGGGACCTGAGACTGCTCTGGTTGGGGAGAGAGAAATCCGGCCTACATAGGGCCACAAGCCTCTTCCGGTCAGAAAAGCACAGGGGTAGCTAGGGCGCAGGGTCGGCTGACACTCGCCAGCTACCCACAACACCCGCCACAGGATCTTAAGACTTCTGGAGAGTGGAACACAGCTTCTGCTCCAATCCAATTGCGTGCAGGACCTGAGACTGCATTAGTTATGGAAGCAGAAAACCGGCCTGAGTAGGATCACAGGCCTCTTCCGGCTGGACCAGCACCGGGGTACTGCCAGCTACCCACGACCCCCGCCACAGGATTTTGAGACTGCTGGTGAGTGGAACACAGCTTCTGCTCCAATCTTTAAACAGTGACAACGACAACAACTAACCCCAGAGATTACCAGATGGCGAAAGGTAAACGTAATAATCTTACTAACAGAAACCAAGACCACTCACCATCATCAGAACCCAGCACTCCCACTTCGCACAGTCCAGGGCACCCCAACACACCGGAAAAGCTAGACACGGATCTAAAAGCATATCTCATGATGATGGTAGAGGACTTCAAGAAGGACTTTAATAACACACTTAAAGAAATACAAAGGAACACTTGTAAAGAGGTAAAAGACAATAAAGAGGAAGCACAAAAATCCCTTAAAGAATTGAAGGAGAACACTGCTAAAGAGTTACAAATCCTTAAAGAAAAACAGGATAACATAATCAAACAGGTAGAAGTCCTTAATGAAAAACAGGAAAACACATCCAAACAGATGATGGAAATGAACAAAACCATACTAGACCTAAAAAGGGAAGTAGACACAATAAAGAAAACCCAAAATGAGGCAACACTGGAGATAGAAACCCTAGGAAAGAAATCTGGAACCATAGATACCAGCATCAGCAACAGAATACAAGAGATGGAAGAGAGAATCTCAGGTGCAGAAGATTCCATAGAGAACATCGGCACAACAATCAAGGAAAATGTAAAATGCAAAAAGATCCTAACTTAAAACATCCAAGAAATACAGGACACAATGAGAAGACCAAACCTACGGATAATAGGAGTGGATGAGAATGAAGATTTTCAACTCAAAGGACCAGCAAACATCTTCAACAAAATTATAGAAGAAAACTTCCCAAACCTAAAGAAAGAGATGCCCATGAACATACAAGAAGCCTACAGAACTCCAAATAGACTGGACCAGAAAAGAAATACCTCCCGACACATAATAATCAGAACAACAAATGCACTAAATAAAGATAGAATACTAAAAGCAGTAAGAGAAAAAGGCCAAGTAACATATAAAGGCAAGCCTATCAGAATTACACCAGATTTTTCACCAGAGACTATGAAAGCCAGAAGATCCTGGATGGATGTTATACAGACACTAAAAGAACACAAATTCCAGCCCAGGCTACTATACCCAGCCAAACTCTCAATTAACATAGATGGAGAAACCAAAGTATTCCACGACAAAACCAAATTCACACATTATCTCTCCACGAATCCAGCCCTTCAAAGGATAATAACAGAAAAAAACCAATACAAGGACAGGAACCACGCCCTAGAAACAACAAGAAGGTAATCCCTCAACAAACCTAAAAGAAGACAGCCAGAAGAACAGAATGCCAACTTTAACAACAATAATAACAGGAAACAACAATTACTTTTCCTTAATATCTCTTAATATCAATGGACTCAACTCCCCGATAAAAAGACATAGACTAACAAACTGGCTACACAAACAAGACCCAACATTTTGCTGCTTACAGGAAACTCATCTCAGAGAAAAAGATAGACACTACCTCAGAATGAAAGGCTGGAAAACAATTTTCCAAGCAAATGGTATGAAGAAACAAGCTGGAGTAGCCATTCTAATATCTGATAAGATTGACTTCCAACCCAAAGTCATTAAAAAAGACAGGGAGGGACACTTCATACTCATCAAAGGTAAAATCCTCCAAGAGGTACTATCAATCCTGAATATCTATGCTCCAAATACAAAGGCAGCCACATTCATTAAAGAAACTTTGGTAAATCTCAAAGCACACATTGCACCTCATACAATAATAGTGGGAGACTTCAACACACCACTTTCACCAATGGATAGATCATGGAAACAGAAACTAAACAGGGACACAGAGAAACTAAAAGAAATTATGAATCAAATGGATCTGGCAGATATCTACAGAACATTCTATCCTAAAACAAAAGGATATACCTTCTTCTCAGCACCTCATGGTACCTTCTCCAAAATTGACCACATAATTGGTCACAAAACAGGCCTCAACAGATACAAAAATATTGAAATTGTCCCATGCATCCTATCAGATCACCATGGACTAAGGCTGATGTTCAATAACAAAATAAATAATAGAAAGCCAACCTTCACGTGGAAACTGAACAACACTCTTCTCAATGATACCTTTGTCAAGGAAGGAATAAAGAAAGAAATTAAGGACTTTTTAGAGTTCAATGAAAATGAAGCCACAACATACCCAAACTTATGGGACGCAATGAAAGCATTTCTAAGAGGAAAACTCATAGCTCTGAGTGCCTCCAAAAGGAAACTAGAGAGAGCACACATTAGCAGCTTGACAACACACCTAAAAGCACTAGAACAAAAGGAAGCAAATTCACCCAAGAGGAGTAGACGGCAGGAAATAATCAAACTCAGGGGTGAAATCAACCAAGTGGAAACAAGAAAAACTATTCAAAGAATCAACCAATCAAGGAGTTGGTTCTTTGAGAAAATCAACAAGATAGATAAACCCTTAGCCAGACTCACTAGAGGGCACAGGGAAAGCATCCTAATTAACAAAATCAGAAATGAAAAAGGAGACATAACAACAGATCCTGAAGACATCCAAAACACCATCAGATCCTTCTACCAAAGGCTATACTCAACAAAACTGGAGAACCTGGATGAAATGGAGAAGTTCCTAGACAGATACCAGGTACAGAAAGTTGAATCAAGATCAGGTTAATGATCTAAACAGCCCTATATCCCCCAAAGAAATAGAAGCAGTCATTAATAGTCTCCCAACTAAAAAAAGCCCAGGACCAGATGGGTTTAGTGCAGAGTTCTATCAGACCTTCAAAGAAGATCTAATCCCAGTTCTTCACAAACTATTCCACAAAATAGAAACAGAAGGTACTCTACCCAACTCATTCTATGAAGCCACAATTACTCTGATACCTAAACCACAAAAAGACCCAACAAAGATAGAAAACTTCAGACCAATATCCCTTATGAATATTGATGCAAAAATCCTCAATAAAATTCTTGCTAACCGAATCCAAGAACACATCAAAACAATCATCCATCCTGACCAAGTAGGTTTCATCCCAGGGATGCAGGGATAGTTCAATATACGGAAATCCATCAACGTAATCCAGTATATAAACAAACTCAAAGACAAAAACCACATGGTCATATCGTTAGATGCGGAAAAAGCATTTGACAAGATCCAACACCCATTCATGATAAAAGTCTTGGAAAGATCAGGAATTCAAGGCCCATACCTAAAGATGATAAAAGCAATCTACAGCAAACCAGTAGCCAACATCAAAGTAAATGGTGAGAAGCTGGAAGCAATCCCTCTAAAATCAGGGACTAGACAAGGCTGTCCACTTTCTCCATACCTATTCAACATTGTACTTGAAGTCCTAGCCAGAGCAATTCGACAACAAAAGGAGATCAAAGGGATACAAATTGGAAAAGATGAAGTCAAAATATCACTCTTTGCAGATGATATGATAGTATATATAAGTGACCCTAAAAATTCCACCAGAGAACTCCTAAGCCTGATAAACAGCTTCGGTGAAGTAACTGGATATAAAATTAACTCAAACAAATCAATGGCCTTTCTCTACACAAAGAATAAACAGGCTGAGAAAGAAATTAGGGAAACAACACCCTTCTCAATAGTCACAAATAATATAAAATATCTTGGCGTGACTCTAACTAAGGAAGTGAAAGATCTGTATAATAAAAACTTCAAGTCTCTGAAGAAAGAAATTCTAGAAGATCTCAGAAGATGGAAAGATCTCCCATGCTCATGGATTGGCAGGATCAACATTGTAAAAATGGCTATCTTGCCAAAAGCAATCTACAAATTCAATGCAATCCCCATCAAAATTCCAACTCAATTCTTCAACGAATTAGAAAGTGCAATCTGCAAATTCATCTGGAAGAACAAAAAACCTAGGATAGCAAAAACTCTTCTCAAGGATAAAAGAACCTCTGGTGGAATCACCATGCCGGACCTAAAACTCTACTACAGAGCAAGTGTGAAAAAACCTGCATGGTACTGGTATAGTGACAGATAAATAGACCAATGGAATAGAATTGAAGACCCAGAAATGAACCCACACACCTATGGTCACTTGATCTTCGACAAGGGAGCTAAAAACATCCAGTGGAAGAAAGACAGCATTTTCAACAAATGGTGCTGGCACAACTGGTTGTTAACATGTAGAAGAATGCGATTCGATCCATTCCTATCTCCTTGTACTAAGGTCAAGTCTAAGTGGATCAAGGAACTTCACATAAAACCAGAGACACTGAAACTTATAGAGGAGAAAGTGGGGAAAAGCCTTGAAGATATGGGCACAGGGGAAAAATTCCTGAATAGAACAGTAATGGCTTGTGCTGTAAGATCGAGAATTGACAAGTGGGACCTCATGAAACTACAAAGCTTCTGAAAGGCTAAAGACACCATCAATAAGACAAAAAAACCACCAACAGATTGGGAAAGGATCTTCACCTATCCTAAATCAGATAAGGGACTAATATCCAATATATATAAAGAACTCAAGAAGGTGGACTCCAGAAAGTCAAATAACCCCATTAAAAAATGGGGCTCAGAACTGAACAAAGAATTCTCACCTGAGGAATACCGAATGGCAGAGAAACACCTGAAAAAATGTTCAACATCCTTAATCATCAGGGAAATGCAAATCAAAACAACCCTGAGATTCCACCTCACACCAGTCAGAATGGCTAAGATCAAAAATTCAGGTGACAGCAGATGCTGGCGAGGATGTGGAGAAAGAGGAACACTCCTCCATTGTTGGTGGGATTGCAAGCTTGTACAACCACTCTGGAAATCAGTCTGGCGGTTCCTCAGAAAATTGGACATAGTACTACCGGAGGATCCAGCAATACCTCTCCTGGGCATATATCCAGAAGATGTCCCAACCGGTAAAAAGGACACATGCTCCACTATGTTCATAGCAGCCCTATTTATAATAGCCAGAAGCTGGAAAGAACCCAGATGTCCCTCAACAGAGGAATGGATACAGAAATTATGGTACATTTACACTATGGAGTACTACTCAGCTATTAAAAAGAATGAATTTATGAAATTCCTAGCCAAATGGATGGACCTGGAGGGCATCATCTTGAGTGAAGTAACACAATCACAAAAGAACTCACACAATATGTATTCACTGATAAGTGGATATTAGCCCAAATCTTAGGATACCCAAGATATAAGATACAATTTGCTAAACGCATGAAACTCAAGAAGAATGAAGACCAAAGTGTGGACACTGTGCACCTTCTTAGAATTGGGAACAAAACACCCAGGGAAGGAGTTACAGAGACAAAGTTCGTAGCTGTGATGAAAGGATGGACCATTTAGAGACTGCCGTATCCAGGGATCCATCCCATAATCAGCTTCTAAATGCTGACACCATTGCATACACTAGCAAGATTTTGCTGAAAGGACCCAAATATAGCTGTCTCTTGTGAGACGATGCCGGGGCCTAGCAAACACTGGAGTGGATGTTCACAGTCAGCTATTGGATGTATCACAGGGCTCCCAATGGAGAAGCTAGAGAAAGTACCCAAGGAGCTAAAGGGATCTGCAACCCTATTGTTGGAACAACATGATGTACTAACCAGAACCCCGGAGCTCTTGTCTCTAGCTGCATATGTATCGAAAGATGACCTAGTCGGCCATCAATGGAAAGAGAGGCCCATTGGACTTGCAAACTTTATATGCCCCAATATAGGGGAATGCCAGGGCCAAAAGAATGGGAATGGGTGGGTAGGGAAGCGGGGGGCTCTATGGGGGACTTTTGGGATAGCATTGGAAATGTAATTGAGGAAAATATGTAATAAAAATATTAAAAATTAAAAAAAAATTGGAAAAGAAGATGGTAGAACAGAGAGCCCTCTTAGTCCTTAGACAAGACTATATCCTTGGCACAAAGGTCATGCCCAGGCCTCTGCGTGGAGCCCCCAAGGCTTCAGCCAGTGCTGCTTGCTCTTCTGGGAGACAGTGAGGAGCAGTGGTGCTGCCTGAAGGCTCCAAGCACAAACTCTTGGTGGCCCAGATTGAGGTTGAGGAAGAGTTTGACAGCGAGTAGCTACCACAAAACATGCTCCTGGATGCCCTGCCTAGCCGCGAGCAATATAACCCTGGTTCCAGGCAACAACAGGGTATCCCAAACTTGTCTAGGCGATGGCTCCATATTTATGGTGCTTCAGAAACCAGAAACCTTGAGCCAGACCAACAACTCGTTGTAGTGAATATTTGCATGTAAAGCTCTTTGGGGAAAACAAACTAACAAACAAAATGTGTGGCACACTACAGTTTCCAATGCTACAACAAAGAGAGGTTGACAGCGAGGAAAGATAAAGATCGAAGAACAGAGCAGTGCATACGAGGTGGAGGGAGAGAGATGTGACAGACAAAGGGGAGACTGAGCAACTGAGTGAAGGCTGCAGTGGATGGGGGAACATGTCATTGCTGAGTGTGGCCAGTTGGGTGGGGTGCAGCAACCTGGAACTTGAGCAGACTCAGCCTCCGAATATGCCTGAGCTCTGAGTAACAACAGGACTTCTGAAATGAAGAACAGTTAATTTTGTGGATGGCACCTCTGTGAAAGACTTCCATGACTGGAACTGCTCCAGACAGGAAAACTAAAGATAATTTATAGCAGCACTTGTTAAAATTTGTGGGAATCAGCTAAAGCAAGGATAAAGGAAATTTATTCCATTATATGCTTAGATTTGAAAGAAGGACGTGGTCATGGTGTCTCTTCCCTGTTATCCCAACACTCAAGAGGCTGAAGGCAGGAGGATCAGAGTTTGAAGTTATCTTGGACTATGTGAAAAGCACACTCCCTCTGCACCCCTTTACCCCCCTCCCCCCGTGCAACAAACAAATAAAGCTATTTAGCCCAAGATGGCCCTCACTTAAAACTCCCTTTTACCTGCTGACATTGAAAGTACAGGTATGTTAACACCACACCTCACTGTTTTCTTTCCTCCTGTTTTCTTGGTTAGCCCTTGTTCTTTTGTTTTGAGACAGACTCTCAAGAGCCCAGGCTGGTCTCAAACTTACTATGCAAAACGACTTTGAACTTCTTCAGATCCTCCTGTCTCTGCCTCCAAAGTCTCCTGTTACAGGTGAGCGCCATCACTCACCATTTCATCAGTACAGACCTTTAAGGATGCCAGACAGGGCATCCGATTCTGCTTTCCTATTTTCGAAATTTAAGATTTTTGTATATTTTCTGCTTCCAGGCCCTTTTTTGATAATGTGTTTTGGAGATGTTTTACCCCAGTTTGTGGCTTATCTTTTTATTCTATTAAAAATATCTATCACAGAAGATTTTTTTTCTTTTATTGAAAATTGATGTTTTTCATACAATATATTCTGATTACAGTTTCCTCTCCCCTAAATGCCCCCAAATACCCTCCACCTTTCCTTCCATCAGATCCATGCTCTTTGTGTCTCTCATTGGATAGCAAACAGGCATCTGAATAACAATATAAGATAAAACAAAAACAAAAACAAAAATTCAGAATAGGATAAAATAAACAACAAAAAAAAAAAGAATCAAAGGAAAGCATAAGATATCCATGTAGAGACAGACTCACACATCTGTACACACAGGAACCCCCTAAAAACATGCAAAGAATATGTAAAGTAGAAAACCAAACCAAATCAAACCAAACCAAACCAAACCAAACCAAACCAAACCAAACCAAACCAAACCAAAAGCCCTACCAAAACCCACAAGACAAACTGAGTTCTTTGAAACACAGGTAGATGTTTCTAGTTGCAATGAAAAATAGACCATTTGTTCACTCCTGAACCTTTCTTTTGGTGTTGGGTCTCACTAGCCACAGAAAGCCCAAGGGTGGTTGGGTTTTTCCTCTTACCTTCTAGGTATTTTTATCTTGTTTCATTTTCACTGTGCACCCCTCCATTTGGACCTCATTTCCCTTGCTGTTGAAGGTATGACATTGGTGTCCAGTTCATTTTCTGCCTTCGCGTGGTCCCCTGGGGGTGAGACAATCCTTTCTTCCCACATTGAGTAGAAGGGTGAGCTTTCATCTCAATGTTGTCTCTGATCTGAGAGGAATAGCATCTAGGATTTTACCAATAATTGTGCTTTTAATGAATATTCTTCATCAAGGGAGGGAGTTGTCCCTTTTCTGAGTTTGTGAGAGGTTTCACTGCAATTATTTCATATCATAATCCTGCATTTATAATTATGTCCCTATTATTTTTATTCTTTAGCTTGTTGTTGCAATGGACTGCATTGACTTTTACATATTCAACCATATTTGCATACCTAGAATAAATCCCAGTTTTTAACTTGCTGTTTTTGAGACAAGATCTCATGTATCCCAGACTGGTTTCCAAGGTGTTTTGCATCAAAAATTGACCTCTAAATTAGTGTTCTTGACTCTACCTCCCAAGCTGAGGATGCAGACTAATGACATACCTTGTTTATTTGGGGCAGATAGTAAACCCCAGGTTGTCAAGAACGCTAGGTAAATATTTTATCAACCGACTCTTTTATTTTTACTTGGTTGAACACAATTTGCCAGTGTCTGTCTGAGGTTTTCTATGTTTGTGCTCATAAGAGACACTGGCCTGTTCTGTTTGTCTTCATGTTTTATTTTTAGAGCCATGCTAATGCTGGCCTCACCGCTGGTAGGAACTCTTTCTGCTTCTGTGTTGTGGAAGAAGGTTCACAGAACTTGCTATCATTCTTTTTTCCAAGCATGACTGAACTTGCCAGCCACTGTACCAAGATTCTGCAAGATTTGTGGTTTGAAAGGACATTATTATTGACTCGGTGTCTTTCATGGTGTCTAGAATGTTCCTTTGTAATCTTTGAATGTCTATTTGACCAGACCAGCAGTCATCGATCCTCTTTCTTCGCTACCACTTGTATTTGTGTCTTCTCTGCTTATTAGTTATCATGACTCCTTGTTTATTAGTTCTATTCATCATTTTAAATTGTCAAATTTTGTGTTTGTCTATTTTGATTTCCTGTTTTCAATTTCATAGATTACTGCTATATTTTTTTCTTACATTTGTTTTAATATATTTCTTTTGAGACACTTGTTAACTAAAATGTGTTATTTAATTATTATTATATTTGGTGGGTATATGTCCAGTTCCTGTGAGTGCCTGACTCGCCAGCAAGAAAGACACCACAACAGGATCCTTCTGCACACGTTTATTGGGAGAGCTTGATTGCAGAGGCGAAAAGACCCTGAACCCCAGAACTGGCGCTGCTTATATAGGCCTAGGAGAGGCATGTCTACACCCGATTGGTTATGCTTTCAGTACCTCATTGGCACGCCTCGGGCCAGGCAGTGACTCGGCAAAAAACTCTACTGCACATGCGCACATTAGTTGTTTACCCAAACTTATGGGTGGTGGCCAGCAGTAGCCAGCGCCATCTTGTAATGGTGTATGTGGCTTCCCACATCTCCCCTTTTAATTTTAATAAAATGATGCTGGACTAGGCCTGTGCAGTTATTTCCATCTGCCACGGCTCCTGTTTTAGGTCGTTCCTCTAGTGTCACAGCCTTACCCGTCATAGGGTTACCCTATCGCCACCAGGCCCCATGACTTAGGTTGGTCTGTGCACGAGGAAAGTTGCCCATCTCTGGATACCGTGACGCTGTGTGACAGCAACTGCTAAATGACCTAGGGCGAACTCTACAAAAGAGGCCAGCTAAGTTTTAAGGGAATGAATTAGCGGGGAAATCATGATCACCCTACCGTGTGTAATGAGGAAACCTCAGCGATGTGCAAGGGCTGATCAATGATTGTTGAGTCTCTCTCATCCCAGTGCAATGGATCCATAAATCCGTAGGGTGCAAGAGCAGAGGACTCAGATGCCGACTAATTCTTGAGCATAGATAACCGAACTTCAGGGGAGGCGCCGTTTTCAATGGCTAAAAGTGCCTGAGTTATAATCACATTGTCACGTTTTTGTTGGGTTCTGAATTTGCAAACCAACCAAAGCATGAATACCAGTCCACAGCATATGGTGGCACCAGACAAAATCACTCCCACCCATTCCTTAAAGTAAGAAAATGCAGAGGTAAGCCAAGAGGTAAAGTCTCCAAGGGTGACTGGTTCTACTCTGGTCCCATTAAGGTTCAGGATCTGTATCTGCAGCTTCGTCTGCAACCTTTCCAGCTCCTGCGACCAGTTCTCCTTCAGATAATTCGATAAATCTGTACTTTTAATAAAAGAATCATTAATATACCTAATGGGAGTAATGTACACATGCGGAGTTGATGCCACACAACTCATTTGTATGACATCCATCATCTGTTCTATGTTATGTTGTAAAATATCTACTCTTTGATTCACTAACATTAATCCTGAGGTGATATGAGAATCCACCCTTTGCAGGGTAAGCAATGCCTCAGACGTTTTTTCTGCTATCTGACTTATGGTGTCAGCAGTATTAACTTGATTGGCCATAGCAATTCCTGCAGTAACTGCTGATGCCATGGACACTGCAATGACAGTAACAATGGCAGCTGTGATTTCAAAATCTCTCTTTTGCCGAACAAGACTCATAATTGGGAACTTCACTGGATCTGCCTCAACAGGCACAGGGACAAAAGTTGGTAGATGTACCACTAAGGCTAAGAATTTGGTTCCATTCCAGCATTGCATCAAAAAACAAGTGACATTTGTACAATCTAACCATTCTGTATTATTTTGAAATTCAGCCAATATAAAGAAAAATGGAGGATTAACACAAACTTCTACTGGAGAAGTAGTCATATTTCTGATAACTCTATTAGATGTCACATTATCTAAATGAGCAGAGGTATTGGAAAGTGTGGCAGAAACATTCAATATCTCATGAAAGTTTCCAGTCAGCAATGCAAAGGCTGACAAACTGGTACTAGCACCTGCCTCATTACTTAAAATCCATTGGTAATATGGCGAAATATTTTCTTTTCCTGTAGCATCTCCTTTATCATTCATTACGGCAAAATCCAATGGAGGTGACAAAACAAAACCCTTTGCTATTTCTTTCCGAGGAAAAAATTTTGATTGACAAGGTGAAAAAATTATAGGAAATGCAAGGTCCGGAAGACACCAGGGCACGCTGTGTATAGCAGTAGCATTGCCAACGGGCCATCGTGATCTTTTTGGAATAGTCACATTTCCCTTTATCATAATAGTGGTGATGTTTATAGGTGAAGTTACATTATTTCCAACATCACTTGAGCCTGATTGTACTCCTTGAACAACTTGCGTTAAAGCATTAAGTAACACTCCAGAGCTCACTTTATTTTGGGTAATGGGATCTGCCCAATTAGAGATAATCTTTTTCTTTAAAAACATACAGGGTGTAAAAGGTTTATCCACATTATGCACAAAGCATAGTGTATAATTTAACGGAAAACTCGTACTATTATACACCCGTGGCTCTTGAGGAGGGTGTCCTGCAAAAGGTGCATCCAAAAAACATTCAGTTGCAAAAAACAAAGGCAAGGTAGAGGAATTGGAATGTACCGGTAAGGGTACTACTGGCCATGATCTCACTACGGCCCACAGAGGTATACTTATCCCTGTCTCAATCATCAGGAGTAAGAATAACAGGATCATCTCATTTTGGGATTCATTTTGATCTTTCATAGTTCTTGTCAGTCGGGTCGGAACCCAAAGTGGATTATCTTCACCCTGTGGAAAAACACAAATAGCTCCCCTGGATCTGATTAATATGGGATCCGGACCATGCCATTTATTATCAAGTACATTTTTCCACTTGACCATTTCATTGGGCGGTTGAGGCCATTGGCCATGCCTCTCGGCTGGTGATCTTCCAGCATCATCCAATTTTTTACAATTAAGAGTAAATATTGTAAGGGATAGAGCCATTTTTGGCGTCATAGTCTCTATTCCCCCTTTTTGTTTTTGCAAATATTGTTTCAAAGTACGATGGCCTCTTTCAATGATGCTTTGGCCCTGTGGATTATAGGGCAACCCAGTAATATGTTTCACTTGCATTTGTTTGCAAAATTGACTAAATTTACAAGAGGTATATGCAGGACCTTTCTTTAGCAGCAGGGGCTTGCCCCATGCAGCTCAAGCCTCTAAGCAGTGGGATATGACATGAACTGCCTTTTCCCCTGTCAAGGGAGAGGCATGTAGGACACCAGAACTGGTATCTATGGACACATGTATATATTGTAATTTACCAAAAGCTGGGATATGCGTGACGTCCATCTGCCAAATATCTAGGGGTCGCAATCCGCGAGGATTAATGCCCACGGAAGGTGCATTAATAAATTCTACACATTTACCACACTGTAGGACAATATCTCGGGCTTCTCTTCGTGTGAGCTTAAACTTCTGTCGCAATGTAGAAGCAGGGACATGATAAAGTTGATGAAAATTCTTAGCACCTTCTATAGAACTTTGTGATAGCAAAACCATATCTCTGGTGGCTGAATCAGCAATTTCATTTCTTTTAACCATAGGTCCAGGTAATGATGTATGTGCTCTAATATGTAGAATATAAAAGGGATGCTCATGCATCAAAATGCAATCCTGTATTTTCATCAAAATTTCAGATACTGCACTAGACTGCTTAAAATTTCTGGCAGTCTCTAATGCTAATAGAGCATTAACCACATAAACAGAATCAGAGATAATATTTATTATTATAGTGATAATATTATTATTTATTATTTATTTTTATTTATCTATTTGTTAGTATTAAATATTTTTCTTTTAATATTTAATAATTGTTTTATTATTCTATATTAACTATTTATTATTTATTATTAATATTATAGAGATAATATTTATTCTCAAGCCTACTCTTTTTACGCTTTAAACACTGCTTTTGCATATGACCTATTTGTCCACAATTATAGCAGGTTATTCCTTTTGTTTGCGCCATCAAAACTGCGGCAGCCAGCCCTGCATTTGAAAGGGTTCCTCCTATTTCTCTACAGGCCTTCATCCATGCCTGTAGTCCTTTCCCTTTCCAAGGTGTGATAGCATTTCTGCATTCTTTGGTACATTGCTCATAAACTAGTTGTCCAATTAGCGGCATTGCGGCCTCAGAATCACCAAATATGCATCTGACTGCTTCCATCATGCGAGCCACAAATTCAGAGAACGGCTCATTAACTCCCTGAATAATTTTTGTCAGATTACCAGATACCTCTCCTCGATTAGGCAATGCTTTCCAAGCTTTCACTGCTACCTGATTGATTTAATCATAGACCTGCACTGCGTATCCTAATTGATTGTCCATATACCCTGACCTGTAAGCATTTCAAAGCTCCATGCTGGTTGCCCTGCAGTAGCATTAGCACAGGCCTGACTCAAACACAGACCATGCCATATAGACTTCCAGTCTAGATACTGTCCCATAGTAAGACATGTCTTTACCACACTCATCCAATCAGAAGGAGTCATGGCTTGGTGAGCCAGTCTATCAATTTGGGACTGAGTAAAAGAGGCATTGACTCCATAAGTCCTTACTGACTCTGCTAAATCTTTCACTTGTTTATGCGATATTGGCTCATAATATCGCTGTTGAGCTTGATCCTGAAAAACAGGAAAAGCCTGACATATTTTACGCAACCGTCTAGGAGTGCAAAAAGAGTGGCCATTGCCACTTGTTTTCTTTTCTGTATAAGGCGGAGGTGGTGGGGGAGCACTGAGACTCCTCCCTATTGGACCATATCTTTCTGCCTCATACTCTGCAGCAGCCTCCTCCAAATCTTCCTCCTCCCCTGCTGATAATTCCGAGTCCTCCGAGCTAGATAATTCTAATAACTCAAAGTCCTTGAGAGGAGATTGACTCAATTTTTTGATCTTCATTCTTTATATTGTCTTTTGAATCTCTATATTTTGGTTTGTTTTCCTTTTCTCTTTTTATATCTCTTCCTTTACTTATTTTTCTGTGCGCTCCTTCCTTTTCATTTCTCTCTGTTTCTGACATGCTTTCCTGGTGCTCCTGCAAAAGTCGCTGCCCTTCCTTAACAGCTGGTTCACATTTCTTGTCCTGGATACAATCCTTAATCAACTTCCATAACGGTCTTGTTCCTGCTTTCACTTTCCCTTCAGCTTCCTCTCTTGCTATATCTCTCCCTAACTTTTCCCAACTAGGTAGCATCAGGGACTCAGTGGGGGCAAACCAAGGAGCCAGTCTGTCTATCTCTGTTAAGAACCCTCTCACTGTACTTTCAGAAATCTTTAGACCTCGTCCGTTAAGCAAGGCTTGCACCGGCCCTACTAACGGTGTAGACTGGCCAGTACCCATGATCGTCCTGGACTAAAGTGTCCTTGAGACACTCACTTATTTACGTGCAATTCTTAGTCCCAAGATCAACTCACGACTTTATCTACACTTGCTTTATGATCTTATGTATCTGCCAAGCTATTCCCAGCAGATACTGTCGTGTCCAGGGCGATGAAAATTAAGACAATAACACAATATCAGGACAAGAAAGAAAACAAGCAGCACAACCCCAGCAACAATTACCGGATGTATTCCGTAGGAAAGCATACCTCTCAGAGACTTACATTAATTTCTTTTTACTTACCGGTACCGCCGTTCCCCAGCTGAAGAGTTCTGAATCCACGAAGTCGAATCCTTCTCAACAGCCTTTATTGCAGGAACACTTCTCCTCCCCGTGATGCAGTTGTGAATCCTCCCTGTAACAGGGGGTCTTCGCTCGTGCCTGAAGATGTCTCTTCCTGGGTTTTGGCACCACTTGTGAGTGCCCGACTCACCAGCAAGAAAGATGCCACAACAGGATCCTTCTGCAAGCGTTTATTGGGAGAGCTTAATTGCAGAGGCGAAAAGACCCCGGGCCCCAGAACTGGCGCTGCTTATATAGGCCTAGGAGAGGCCTGTCTATACCCGATTGGTTATGCTTTCAGTACCTCATTTGCATGCCTCAGACCAGGCAATGACTCGGCAAAAAACTCTACTGCACATTAGTTGTTTACCCAAACTTATGCATGGTGGCCAGCGGTAGCCAGCACCATCTTGTAATGGTGTATGTGGCGTCCCACAAGTTCCCTTTGTGTTAGTGATTTTAGTGATTTCTGGTTTAATTCAACTATGGAAAACTAGAGGGGCTGGAGAGATGGGCCAGCAGTTCAGAGCACTGGCTGCTTTTGCAGAGCACCAAGGTTGGCTTTCTGTCATCCATATGGTGGCTCATGAAGGGTTGTACTTCAGTTCCAGAGTATGCAAAGCCCTTTTCCAGCTTCTGTAGGCACTAGGCATGCAAATGGTACACATATGTACATACAGTCTAACACATATCAAAATAAATGTAAATGAATTAAGAAAACATATGTATATGTATACAAGCAATCCTAGAAGCACCCTCATCCAGAGAAATTTGGGGAGGCTTTTCAGCCCATCCCAAAATGTGCAGTTTGAGAAACTGTATGTATTTTTATTAACTGTATCAATGTTATGTAATTAAATAAGATTAATATAATATGAATCTATTGAATTAAATATATTATCTTCTTACTGTCTTGATGTACTCAAGCATTGCTGCTTGTTTTCCACTGAACAGAAAACTAAACATTCTCTGATACAAACACACTTTAGCTTTCTGTATTGGAAGTAACAGAGGCCATATCATTTTAGAGTTTTTGTGTAAGCAAATATTGACATGTTGCTCGTTTCTTATATTGTTCATTCACATTTCAAGTAAGATTTAAAAGTTTATAAACGTTTTTGGTCATTATTTTATTTTTAAACTTTATTTGAGAATTTCATACATGAGTATTGTATCAATAACATTTCTAAGCCACCCTCACCACACTCCAGTTCCTCAGTTTCCCCGCTCAAATTTGTGACTTATTTTCCTTTAATTATTATTGTCTTACACACACACACACACATCTGCTGACTCCATTTAGTCGACCCCTAGATGAAGAACTATAGGCAACTATTGATTTCATAAGGGAAGAAGAACCAAACTTCTCTACAGATGAGAACCTTTATCGATTATCTAATCCTAAGTGGTCATCTTTAAATATATATACTTATGAGTTTATAAATATACAAATTTACAACACAATATATTTGTATTTATAAATATAGTAGATACTCATAATTTAAATCTATAATACAAAATTTATATTTATATAAACATATAAATAAAATTATGCTTATAAATGTATAAATATTTAAATATATAATATACATATATAAATTTATAAGTACATTCCTATACTTATGAGTTTATAGAAACTTTAACCAACACAAACTTAATTTTTCTTCTTAGAGACTTTACCATTCAAACAATATGTGAAGAGATAGGATATAATGATCTATAACTCCAGCACTCAGAGGAAAAAGGCAGGAATATCAGAAGTTCAAAGTCAGGTCTTCACATGGCTGTGTGTACACTTGTGCACATACCTGTATTCATGACAAACACATACATACAATTTAATATTTGCATACACATTAATGAAGACAATTTGTCATTTAGTAGTGTTTCTAAGCATCTAGTAATTTGGAGTTCTAAGTCTAATGAGTGAGGTCTTTTTAACTTCTACTAAGGAGTGATTTGCATTGAAAGATCCTGACAGAATGTAAAAGGACACAGAAGCCCTGAAATTGGCAAGATAGATGTCAGTGTTAGCAGAACTAGCTTCACTGATTTAGAAAAATAGAGGTGCACAATGCTCTGGCTACTCCTTGAACCTGTGTGTCTGCCAATGTTTTGACCGTTCCTTGACCCATGTGTGTGCCCACTGATGAAGCCCATTGCCAGGTGTTTGTAATATTGGTTGCTGAGAAAGAGTCAGAAAATCTCCCCAGCAACCACAGCCCGGCCAATCCTGAGTTGCTACACCAGCATCAGACTCTTTCCTTGTACCCCTCCCATACCCATTTCTTGAGAATAGACATTGTTTAGATCTGGAAATCCCCTACTCTCCCCCTTCTCCTTTCCCCCCTGAGGGCCTATAAAAACTGGGACCTCTTTCCCCTCGAGGTCGACTCCTCTACTCCTGCGCTGGATATGAGTCCTCCCCAGAGCTCTGGCTTTCCCCGAATAAAGCCTCATGTGGTTTGCAACAGGCTCGGTCTATCCTGAGTTCTTGGGTGTCCGCTATTGTTCTGAGGCCGGAGCGAGGGGCTCCTCTCGGAGTCTTTCAGCATCACTCCAAAATTTATATATTGAAGCCCCACTATGATGGTATTTGAAGATGAGATCTTGAGAAGTAACTAGGTCCTAGGGTGAAACCTCCACTATCAGATTAATGTTTGCATGGCAAAGGGAGAGAGAGAGAGAGAGAGAGAGAGAGAAAGTGGTCAGAGCAGGAAAGAACTATTTGTATCTCATAAGGATGGGGCAAGGAGGCTGCTGTCCATGGCTCAGAAAGTAGTCCTTGCCTGGCACCAGATCTTGCAGTGCCTGCCTTGCTTTCTGACCTCTACCACTGTGATAAATGTTTCATTGTTTGTGTGTTTTGCTTGGTAGTGCTAAGAGTCAAACCCAGGCAGGAGTTACAGCTCTGTTCCTTACATGTTTGTTACTTAAGTTACTCAGTCTATGCTGTTAGTGCCATAGCAATGACTAACTATGACAAACCTTTAAAAACAGTATTTCAATATTTGTTACATCAAACTGATATGTTTAGCTTTTGAAATTATTTAGCGGTTGGGGAGAGAGAAATCCGGCCTACATAGGGCCACAAGCCTCTTCCGGTCAGAAAAGCACCGGGGCAGCTGGGGCGCAGGGTCGGCTGACACTCGCCAGCTACCCACAACACCCGCCACAGGATCTTAAGACTTCTGGTGAGTGGAGCACAGCTTCTGCTCCAATCCAATTGCGCGCGGGACCTGAGACTGCATTAGTTAGGGAAGCAGAAACCGGCCTGAGTAGGGCCACAGGCCTCATCTGGCCGGATCAGCACCGGGGTAGCTGGAGCGCAGGGTTGCCTGACACCCGCCAGCTACCCACGACCCACACCGCAGGATTTTGGGACTGCTGGTGAGTGGAATACAGCTTCTGCTCCAGTCCAATCACGCGGGACCTGAGACTGCTCTGGTTGGGGAGAGAGAAATCCGGTCTACATAGGGCCACAAGCCTCTTCCGGTCAGAAAAGCACTGGGGCAGCTGGGGCGCAGGGTCGGCTGACACTCGCCAGCTACCCACAACACCCACCACAAGATCTTAAGACTTCTGGAGAGTGGAACACAGCTTCTGCTCCAATCCAATTGCGTGCAGGACCTGAGACTGCATTAGTTAGGGAAGCAGAAAACCGGCCTGAGTAGGACCACAGGCCTCTTCCGGCTGGACCAGCACCGGGGTACCGTCAGCTACCCACGACCCCTGCCGCAGGATTTTGAGACTGCTGGTGAGTGGAACACAGCTTCTGCTCCAATCTTTAAACAGTGACAACGATAACAACTAACCCCAGAGATTACCAGATGGCGAAAGGTAAACGTAATAATCTTACTAACAGAAACCAAGACCACTCATCATCATCAGAACCCAGCACCCCCACTTCGCCCAGTCCAGGGCCCCCAAACACACCGGAAAAGCTAGACACGGATCTAAAAGCATGTCTCCTGATGATGGTAGAGGACTTCAAGAAGGACTTTAATAACACACTTAAAGAAATACAGGAGAGCACTGCTAAACAGGTAGAAGACACTAAAGAAGAAGCACAAAAATCCCTTAAAGAATTGCAGGAGAACACTGCTAAAGAGTTACAAATCCTTAAAGAAAAACAGGATAACATAATCAAACAGGTAGAAGTCCTTACAGAAAAACAGGAAAACACATCCAAACAGATGATGGAAATTAACAAAACCATACTAGACCTAAAAAGGGAAGTAGACACAATAAAGAAAACCCAAAATGAGGCAACACTGGAGATAGAAACCCTAGGAAAGAAATCTGGAACCATAGATACCAGCATCAGCAACAGAATACAAGAGATGGAAGAGAGAATCTCAGGTGCAGAAGATTCCATAGAGAACATCGGCACAACAATCAAGGAAAATGTAAAATGCAAAAAGATCCTAACTCAAAACATCCAAGAAATACAGGACACAATGAGAAGACCAAACCTACGGATAATAGGAGTGGATGAGAATGAAGATTTTCAACTCAAAGGACCAGCAAACATCTTCAACAAAATTATAGAAGAAAACTTCCCAAACCTAAAGAAAGAGATGCCCATGAACATACAAGAAGCCTACAGAACTCCAAATAGACTGGACCAGAAAAGAAATACCTCCCGACACATAATAATCAGAACAACAAATGCTCTAAATAAAGATAGAATACTAAAAGCAGTAAGAGAAAAAGGCCAAGTAACATATAAAGGCAAGCCTATCAGAATGACACCAGATTTTTCACCAGAGACTATGAAAGCCAGAAGATCCTGGACGGATGTTATACAGACACTAAAAGAACACAAATTACAGCCCAGGCTACTATACCCAGCCAAACTCTCAATTAACATAGATGGAGAAACCAAAGTATTCCACGACAAAACCAAATTCACACATTATCTCTCCACGAATCCAGCCCTTCAAAGGATAATAACAGAAAAAAACCAATACAAGGACAGGAACCACGCCCTAGAAACAACAAGAAGGTAATCCCTCAACAAACCTAAAAGAAGACAGCCAGAAGAACAGAATGCCAACTTTAACAACAATAATAACAGGAAACAACAATTACTTTTCCTTAATATCTCTTAATATCAATGGACTCAACTCCCCGATAAAAAGACATAGACTAACAAACTGGCTACACAAACAAGACCCAACATTTTGCTGCTTACAGGAAACTCATCTCAGAGAAAAGGATAGACACTACCTCAGAATGAAAGGCTGGAAAACAATTTTCCAAGCAAATGGCATGAAGAAACAAGCTGGAGTAGCCATTCTAATATCTGATAAGATTGACTTCCAACCCAAAGTCATTAAAAAAGACAGGGAGGGACACTTCATACTCATCAAAGGTAAAATCCTCCAAGAGGAACTATCAATCCTGAATATCTATGCTCCAAATACAAAGGCAGCCACATTCATTAAAGAAACTTTAGTAAATCTCAAAGCACACATTGCACCTCATACAATAATAGTGGGAGACTTCAACACACCACTTTCACCAATGGACAGATCATGGAAACAGAAACTAAACAGGGACACAGAGAAACTAAGAGAAATTATGAATCAAATGGATCTGGCAGATATCTACAGAACATTCTATCCTAAAACTAAAGGATATACCTTCTTCTCAGCACCTCATGGTACCTTCTCCAAAATTGACCACATAATTGGTCACAAAACAGGCCTCAACAGATACAAAAATATTGAAATTGTCCCATGCATCCTATCAGATCACCATGGACTAAGGCTGATGTTCAATAACAAAATAAGTAATAGAAAGCCAACCTTCACGTGGAAACTGAACAACACTCTTCTCAATGATACCTTGGTCAAGGAAGGAATAAAGAAAGAAATTAAGGACTTTTTAGAGTTCAATGAAAATGAAGCCACAACATACCCAAACTTATGGGACGCAATGAAAGCATTTCTAAGAGGAAAACTCATAGCTCTGAGTGCCTCCAAAAGGAAACTAGAGAGAGCACACATTAGCAGCTTGACAACATACCTAAAAGCACTAGAACAAAAGGAAGCAAATTCACCCAAGAGGAGTAGACGGCAGGAAATAATCAAACTCAGGGGCGAAATCAACCAAGTGGAAACAAGAAGAACTATTCAAAGAATCAAACAATCAAGGAGCTGGTTCTTTGAGAAAATCAACAAGATAGATAAACCCTTAGCCAGACTCACTAGAGGGCACAGGGAAAGCATCCTAATTAACAAAATCAGAAATGAAAAAGGAGACATAACAACAGATCCTGAAGACATCCAAAACACCATCAGATCCTTCTACCAAAGGCTATACTCAACAAAACTGGAGAACCTGGATGAAATGGAGAAGTTCCTAGACAGATACCAGGTACCAAAGTTGAATCAAGATCAGGTTAATGATCTAAACAGCCCCATATCCCCCAAAGAAATAGAAGCAGTCATTAATAGTCTCCCAACTAAAAAAAGCCCAGGACCAGATGGGTTTAGTGCAGAGTTCTATCAGACCTTCAAAGAAGATCTAATCCCAGTTCTTCACAAACTATTCCACAAAATAGAAACAGAAGGTACTCTACCCAACTCATTCTATGAAGCCACAATTACTCTGATACCTAAACCACAAAAAGACCCAACAAAGATAGAAAACTTCAGACCAATATCCCTTATGAATATTGATGCAAAAATCCTCAATAAAATTCTTGCTAACCGAATCCAAGAACACATCAAAACAATCATCCATCCTGACCAAGTAGGTTTCATCCCAGGGATGCAGGGATGGTTCAATATACGGAAATCCATCAACGTAATCCAGTATATAAACAAACTCAAAGACAAAAACCACATGGTCATATCGTTAGATGCGGAAAAAGCATTTGACAAGATCCAACACCCATTCATGATAAAAGTCTTGGAAAGATCAGGAATTCAAGGCCCATACCTAAACATGATAAAAGCAATCTACAGCAAACCAGTAGCCAACATCAAAGTAAATGGTGAGAAGCTTGAAGCAATCCCTCTAAAATCAGGGACTAGACAAGGCTGTCCACTTTCTCCATACCTATTCAACATTGTACTTGAAGTCCTAGCCAGAGCAATTCGACAACAAAAGGAGATCAAAGGGATACAAATTGGAAAAGATGAAGTCAAAATATCACTTTTTGCAGAAGATATGATAGTATATATAAGTGACCCTAAAAATTCCACCAGAGAACTCCTAAGCCTGATAAACAGCTTCGGTGAAGTAGCTGGATATAAAATTAACTCAAACAAATCAATGGCCTTTCTCTACACAAAGAATAAACAGGCTGAGAAAGAAATTAGGGAAACAACACCCTTCTCAATAGTCACAAATAATATAAAATATCTTGGCGTGACTCTAACTAAGGAAGTGAAAGATCTGTATAATAAAAACTTCAAGTCTCTGAAGAAAGAAATTCTAGAAGATCTCAGAAGATGGAAAGATCTCCCATGCTCATGGATTGGCAGGATCAACATTGTAAAAATGGCTATCTTGCCAAAAGCAATCTACAGATTCAATGCAATCCCCATCAAAATTCCAAATCAATTCTTCAACGAATTAGAAAGTGCAATCTGCAAATTCATCTGGAATAACAAAAAACCTAGGATAGCAAAAACTCTTCTCAAGGATAAAAGAACCTCTGGTGGAATCACCATGCCTGACCTAAAGCTCTACTACAGAGCAATTGTGATAAAAACTGCATGGTACTGGTATAGTGACAGACAAATAGACCAATGGAATAGAATTGAAGTCCCAGAAATGAACCCACACACCTATGGTCACTTGATCTTCGACAAGGGAGCTAAAAACATCTAGTGGAAGAAAGACAGCATTTTCAACAAATGGTGCTGGCACAACTGGTTGTTAACATGTAGAAGAATGCGAATCGATCCATTCCTATCTCCTTGTACTAAGGTCAAGTCTAAGTGGATCAAGGAACTTCACATAAAACCAGAGACACTGAAACTTATAGAGGAGAAAGTGGGGAAAAGCCTTGAAGATATGGGCACAGGGGAAAAATTCCTGAATAGAACAGTAATGGCTTGTGCTGTAAGATCGAGAATTGACAAGTGGGACCTCATGAAACTACAAAGCTTCTGCAAGGCTAAAGACACCATCAATAAGACAAAAAAACCACCAACAGATTGGGAAAGGTTCTTCACCTATCCTAAATCAGATAAGGGACTAATATCCAATATATATAAAGAACTCAAGAAGGTGGACTCCAGAAAGTCAAATAACCCCATTAGAAAATGGGGCTCAGAACTGAACAAAGAATTCTCACCTGAGGAATACCGAATGGCAGAGAAACACCTGAAAAAATGTTCAACATCCTTAATCATCAGGGAAATGCAAATCAAAACAACCCTGAGATTCCACCTCACACCAGTCAGAATGGCTAAGATCAAAAATTCAGGTGACAGCAGATGCTGGCGAGGATGTGGAGAAAGAGGAACACTCCTCCATTGTTGGTGGGATTGCAAGCTTGTACAACCACTCTGGAAATCAGTCTGGCGGTTCCTCAGAAAATTGGACATAGTACTACCGGAGGATCCAGCAATACCTCTCCTGGGCATATATCCAGAAGATGTCCCAACCGGTAAAAAGGACACATGCTCCACTATGTTCATAGCAGCCCTATTTATAATAGCCAGAAGCTGGAAAGAACCCAGATGTCCCTCAACAGAGGAATGGATACAGAAATTATGGTACATTTACACAATGGAGTACTACTCAGCTATTAAAAAGAATGAATTTATGAAATTCCTAGCCAAATGGATGGACCTGGAGGGCATCATCTTGAGTGAAATAACACAATCACAAAAGAACTCACACAATATGTATTCACTGATAAGTGGATATTAGCCCAGAAACTTAGGATACCCAAGATATAAGATACAATTTGATAAACGCATGAAACTCAAGAAGAATGAAGACCAAAGTGTGGACACTGTGCACCTTCTTAGAATTGGGAACAAAACACCCAGGGAAGGAGTTACAGAGACAAAGTTCGTAGCTGTGATGAAAGGATGGACCATTTAGAGACTGCCGTATCCAGGGATCCATCCCATAATCAGCTTCTAAACGCTGACACCATTGCATACACTAGCAAGATTTTGCTGAAAGGACCCAAATATAGCTGTCTCTTGTGAGACGATGCTGGGGCCTAGCAAACACTGGAGTGGATGTTCACAGTCAGCTATTGGATGTATCACAGGGCTCCCAATGGAGAAGCTAGAGAAAGTACCCAAGGAGCTATAGGGATCTGCAACCCTATTGTTGGAACAACATGATGTACTAACCAGAACCCAGGAGCTCTTGTCTCTAGCTGCATATGTATCGAAAGATGACCTAGTTGGCCATCAATGGAAAGAGAGGCCCATTGGACTTGCAAACTTTATATGCCCCAATATAGGGGAATGCCAGGGCCAAAAGAATGGGAATGGGTGGGTAGGGAAGTTGGGGGCACTATGGGGGACTTTTGGGATAGCATTGGAAATGTAATTGAGGAAAATATGTAATAAAAATATTAAAAATCAAAAAAAAAGAAATTATTTAGCATATTCCAAATAACCTAAAATGTGAAAAAGTGAGCACTCTATTTAGAGCAATGTAATAATAAAACTTTGCATTAAATTTGTATAATGCTTTGGGTAGGATGGCCATTTTTACTATATTAATGCTATTGACCTATGATCATGGGAGATCTTTCCAACTTCTGATATCTTCTCAATTTTTTTCTTCAATGACTTAACAATCTTATCATAGAAGTCATTCTTTCACTTGCTTGGTTAGAATTATCTGAAGATATTTTCAATTGTGAAAGATATTCCCTGATTTCTTGCTCATCCCACTTGACATTTGTATATAAGAAGGCTACTGATTTTGGGGAATTACTTTTGTATCCAGATACTTTGCTGAAAGTGTTATCAGCAGTCAGGGTTCCCTGGTTAGAATTTTCAGTCATATATGTATACTATCATATCATCCCTCTTGTGGGATATTCAGTAGACAAGACTGCTCAGACACAGGTTTAAATCAATAGAAAATCTTTATTATTCAGTCGGAGACTATACTGGGTGTTCGTGAACCCAATGTAGCCCTGAGACTTTCTCAGGGTGAGTTTTCAAGCACACAAAAAAGGTCTCAGTTGACGTACTTCAATTAATAAGAGCAGTGAGCCAGAAGCAGAAACCACAGAAGCTGAAAAGCAAGGTTAGTACATTTAGAGCCTTCCTCAGAACTATGGGTTTGATGGATTAGGTCTTTGTTTTCATTTGGGCAGGTGGAGGTGTCTACCTCCTGAGTTTTACAGCCTGAAGGGTACTTCCATCATGGAGTCAGTTATGCTATGGCCTGTGGACCTACTACAGTCTGAGGTCTGTTATAATCTGCAAATAAAGATACTTTGCCCTCTTCACTTCCAGTTTTATTTCCACTAGTTGTCTATTGTTCTTGCTAAGACTTCAGGTTCTATATTGAATAGGAATGGAGAGAGTAGACAATCTTGTGGAATTTCTTTGAGTTTCTCTTAATTTAAGTTCGTGCTGCCAATGGTTTTGCTCTAAGTTGTCTTTATTGATTACGTATGTCCCCTGCATCCCAAATCTGTTCACAGCTCTTACAATGAAGGGGTGTTGGGTTTTTCTGCAACTGATGAGATGATCACGTGGTTTTTTGTCTTTCAGTTTTTTATATGTTGGATTACATTTATTGATTTACATATGTTGAGTCATTTCTGCATCTTTGTGATAAAGCCTACTTGTTCTAATTCTTAATCTTCTCCCTCTCTCAATCTCTCTTTTGTTCTTAGGGTCAAATGCCAATATATATATTTCAAAATCTATAAAGCTCAAGTTCTAATTATGTTAATATGTGTTATTATTATTTCATCCTGGTGAGCCTCTAACATTTGATAGGGGCAGTGTCTTATTTAGGGCTTTATTGCTGTGAAGAGACAGCATGACCAAGGCAACTCTTATCAAGACAATTTACCTTGGGTAAATTCTTATCAAAAAGGCTTTTCTTAATTGCACCTGAAAACGTGTGACTCACGCCCAGCACACAGTAGGCCCTCAGTCCAGATCTGTGTCAAAACTGACTTGTCCTGCACTCAAGGCATGGTCGCTTGGAAACACAAGCAATAGTAGTAGCTAGTGAGCAACCCTGCAGCTCCTCGCAGACCTCTGGGGCGAATTCAGGGTGTGGCCACTGTGCAGGTGACCTCCATCACCTCTCCTTCTTTGGTCTGCAGTCTCCTTCTTGGGTTTTGGGGTGGCGATGGTCGCGTCGCCTTGGAGACCAGCTAGCTGTGCGGGGAGGGAACTACATTACCTAGCTACACTGGTGCGCGTGGCCGGATGCGGCGCGGGGGCAAGTGCACCACCAGGCCCGCTGCGCACCCGGCTCGCTCCCCGCCATGCTGGCCGCCCGCTCCGGCCTCCGCCTGGGGATGAGGTGGGAGGCGCTAGAAGCCACTTAGGTACAGCCTGGCACCCGAAGCGGCGCTCGCTAGCTGCCCTCGCCACCGAAGCGCCCGCCAGGCACAATGCTGCACTGAGGCAAACGCGGCTGCGGCAGAGGCAGCGGCTCGTGCTGGGAAGGGGCGGTTGGGAGCCCGAGCCCCGGGCCGGGCAGGAGCAGCTGAGCGCCGCCACCATGCAGGCAGCAGCGGCCGCGTCCTTCTGGCTGCTCTGCGTCCTGGGGACCTGCCCCGAGGCGCGCTGCGGTCGGGCAGGTAAGTTCGCAGCTGCTGGGGCGTCCAGGACACTTTGGAGCCTGGAAGGACCCCGAAAAGCCGCACCCGCAATTCCACAGTGCGCGGTTTTTTATTTTTATTTTTTGAAGGGCGGCGCGGAAGGGGTGTAAGCACACATGTGTGGGGGACACGAGGATGCATCAGCAATCTGGGATCAAATGCTCTTTCTTTCTTTTTTTTTTTTTTTCTCTTTCCTCCTGCAAAAGAAGAGTCTCCTTCAGGAGAATGGGAAAGGGGTGCCCTGTTTCTGGGCCCGGAGATGCTCCAGGGGAGCTGGTTCCAGGGTTTTCCAGCTGGTGTCTCTGCGTCCTTCCCAGTTAGGTCCGGGAGGGAGGAGGCGGGGGAATAAAGGTGATGAGGACCGCAGGATGGAGGCCTGTGGGTCAGGGTCATTATTTTTTGCTGTTTCTCTCCACTCCCTCCTTCCCTCCTGCCTGCCTGCAGGGAGTCGCCTCACTGAAAGGACTGGAGAGGGGGAACGAAAACCGCTTCCTGGAGCGCCAGAGCATCATACCACTGCGCCTCATCTCTAGCTTGGGCGGCGAGGACGAAACTCAGCACGACCAGCTCAACACTCGGGTGAGGGGCGACCCTGGCGGACCGCAGGTGAGTGGCAGGGTTCTGGAGGTGGTCCTCCATGCTGCCCAGGGACCCCGCGTTTGCTTAGGGTTGCCCTGGAAATGCGGTGTACCGGGTGAAAAGAGCACAATCTTAATGTGATTCCTGCATGATACTCTTGGTGCAAGTGCAAAAAGGAGGAAAAAAGGAACCGAAAGAAGGGTAGGCTAATGTTTTGCAGAGGTGCTAGGGGGTAGGGGTAGCATTGGATGCACCTAGTAGCCCTGTAACCTGAGCTAGGGACAAGAGGCACAGACCCTCATCTCCTTAGTCAAGCAAAAACTGCATGGGGTAGGAGGAGATTCTATTTAGGCAGGATATGCATCATCACCTTTGTTGTTTTAACTCTGAGAGAAAACATTACCAACCAAGATGATTATTGTAGAAAGAAGAGAGGAGAAGAAAACTAGGCTGCTCTAAGAAACCAAACTAAAATAAACAACATCTCAAAATCCCCTGGTCACTGAGATTTTTGAACACCAGAGACATGCCCATTCAGTCCTAACTTAATGTCCGAAAACGGGTCCTCCTCGGGTGCGATCGTTTTATTGAGCACTTACATTGCTCTGAAAACTAACTTATTTCAGTACTTGCATTTTAATCAATACCAAACATCTATAGATACAAATGAGTACTGGCTAACTCTAGCAAACATTTTTGGGACCATAAGTGTTTTTATGTTTGTATGGATCAAGCTGACAATTTGTTCATCTACAAGTGCATCTGAAGTTCATGTAGTTGGTAATTGAAAACTTTACTTAAGTAAAGATAAGCTGGGCAGTTTCATATCATAAATACTTTCAACACTAACATAACTGTGATGTGATAATGTACTCAGTTATTCACGTGTGTGACATATTTAAAGAGTGAAAAATATCTAAGTCTATATTTGCACTTGAATATTTGGCTCCATTAAAATTTTGTTGACATAGGTAGAAATTCAGGGTAACTTGTAGTATCCATGGATGTTAGATTAATGTAGTAGAGAACCTCACATGTCCAGCTCTTAATGAAGGATTTTATTATCTGAATTAATGCTTGGCAGCTGCTTGTTTCTCTTGTTAAATTTTGGCTTGTTTCCATGGAAAACCTGCAGAAGGGAACCTGTCTTATTTTTCAGTTAGTTAATAATTATTCCTGTGAGGGAGTATTCTGATGCTTGTTTGTAGCCTCTGATTAAAAAGAAAAAAAACAATCTAGACACACACACACAAACTAAACAGAGGAATATAGTGAATCCTAGCTTCAGTGACTGGGAACTTACAGTCCATCTTGCTTTTCTCTGCCTCCTACTGGCCTGCTCCTTTCTGTATTACTTTGAAGCAAGCAACTGATGCTTTGTTTATTAACATTTTCAGTAATAAAACTCTGAAGGATAAGGGCTATATTAAAAATGCAACTCTGAATTGCCACAGTAAAAATAAGATTCATTCTTTGATACTATAAAACAACCATTCTTTCAGAAACACTTATCTCAAAAATATACTTATATGTTTGTTACACACACACACACACACACACACACACGCATTCATTTTGAGCCAGAGCTAAAAGAAAGGGCATACTTAGTTCATTGAAATCTCTTTTAGTGTATGATTTCTTCTACCTATGCTTTTGTCTTTATTTTAATTTGCCTTTTAATTGGTTCTTATTTTTAATTTTCATTGAAATTTACTTATTGAGACATGACGTCTTTTATTCTGTATAGAGTTTTCCATGGTCAGGAATTTGCTGATGTAGACAGTGTGTTAGAGCAAGCCCCAGAGTCTTTGTGGGAAGGGAAGGAAGGATGGAGAGGAGCAGAGATGCAGAGAGAGGGGTGTGAGGGAACAGACGCAGGACCTCTGTCTCTGCCGCCCGCTGACCATGACCTCATATTCGCCCACTTTGTGATGATAGAAGGAAGGCCACTGCTTCTGAGAAAAAGAGTGTTGTTTTCTCTCTCAATGTTTCTAGAACACCTCTTCTGAGACGTTTTAACTCAGATGGGCCTCTCCATATGGGGCATACGATACGATAGGCCCTTCACAAGGAAACTTTGCAGCTGAGGTGAATGAGACTGTTGTTTGGTAGAACTTAGGTTAAACATGTATAGATGACTACTCCGAGTCAGAATTGGAAGTAATGCTATTTATAATTATGGCAAATTATCCTCGGTATCTAAAGGTACACACAGCACATTTTGATATCTCCATCACCCAGGGAGTCAATGTACTTTACCAGGATCCTTTAATTGCAGCAGGACACCACAGAGAACTGATGGAATCTCAAAGACCAGTATTTCCTACAGAGAGGAAACTGAGGGATTTTCTTGTCTGTTAGGCCTTCCTGGTTTCCAGAGAGCTATAATTTAACCTGAAAATGTGTGGATTTTATATAGCTCTTGTTTCTATTATTATTATCATTATTATTTTGGTAAAAAGAACTTTTGGCACTGTAGGTACCCATGGATATCTTTAGCATTTTCCTTTGTATTATAGAAATAATGTCTGGATGATTCTTTTGTTACCTCATAAGGTACACGTGTGTGTTTGTGTGTGTGTGTCTGTGTGCAAGCAATTCATTTATTGAAGCATTAAGAGGAATTCACTTTGAGCTCTTGCTAGTTAGCATTTTAAGTAAATCAAGGTCATAGGGATTTAGAAATAAAAGCCACAGTTCTAGCCTTTAAGGGGTTTACAGAGAACTGGGAAAATGAATGAGTGCTTGAACAATTATTCTTTGCCCTTCAGTCTTGAGGTAATTACAGGGGCTGTGGAAACAGTGGAAGCCCAGTGCCCAGCGCATAACCCCACAAGAAGTCTCTGGGCTCTCCCAGGAGGTGCTGTCTGATTGGTCATATTACAGACAGGGAGTGGGCATAGCTAGCAGAGAGGGCAGCATGTTCAGAGTCACATGGAAGCCAGGCATTGCCTCTGCTAACTGCAGATGAGATTTGGGGGACCAGTGTGAGAAGCATGTCGCTCCTAGATGCTGCAGCAAGTTCTGATGTTCTGAGGAGTTGGGACTTGGCTCTGCAGGCTATGTAAGCCTTTTGGCAAGGAGGATTAACTGGCTAAATTCATGATCCTATGGTATCATCCTAGTGTTACAGAAGAATAATTGTAATTCTCAAGAGTGAGCAGGAGTATTATTCACTTTTATTCACTGATCAATTCCAGTTCGTATCATTAAGCTTTGTAAGTGCCGAGCTCCCAAACATGCTGAGAAGACCAGATGAGTGGCATTTATGAAGCACCTAGGTCAACGCTGGGTATGCAGTGACTCTCTAAGAGTCTTTTAAGTCATAGTCACTCCCTTGGCAGCTCCAGGACTGTTTTTATTCATTTTATGACATCATTTGAATGCAAAATGATGCCCTCATTACCTGAATTTAACACATTCCCTGAAGTTACAGATTACTCATTTTTTACATAACATGGAATGGTCTTGGAAGGAAGAGACCTTATAGGCCATTCAAATTAGCTCAGAAATTACCGCTTACCTGATAGGCTCGAGCAACTGACCAAGGGAAGGTGGTCACCACTGTAGTCTTAGATGGTTCCATTCCTCAAGCTCAAGAGACTAGGTGAGTATCAAATTTCTTTTATATTATTAATGTGAGCTTGTTTCAGTTTTCATCCATAGATGGCAATATGAAGCTTTTATTTTAGAAGAAATTTCACTTTGGTTCTACTTGAATGGTGACAGTTTAGTGTGAAATGGTGATTTCACTGATACAAGGCCATATTGTGAGATTCTTTTTTCTTTTTACTTATTGCATAGTGAGTTATTCCAGTGCTTACTAATTCTTATTGCAAATGGGATGATTACCCTGTGTAGACACTCATTATGTCATAAAATGCTAGAGATTATAGTCAAAATAGTTGTAGTTGATTGTGAGTAACCTTGCTGTCTTCAGGGTTGTCAAATATGAAGTAGTGCCAAGCTTAGAAGATAGCCCTCGAATATTTAAAATATTGAGGTTTTTGGTTTTTTTCCTTCTTTCTTGACAGTTTTCTTTTGCTAAAAGAATTGGCTGTCTGTAGATAGTAAGGTAAAACATATATCTTTCATGAATTTGTATAAGGTGTCATGTACTGAGCCTTACTGCTTGTTGACCATTGATGGCCCTGTCGTTGCTATCTTAGACGTGCTTACTAATGGTTGCTCTTTGTGCCAGCTAAGCAGCATATAGTTACCACGAAACTAGACGTGGGTCATCTGATAGTTTTTTTTGTTACATGGTTACCTTTAAATTCTGTTATGTATTTTTAAAACACCCAGTGATTTTATACTCCTACAAACGACATAATTTCTTCTATCAGAAGTATTGTTTGGAAATACAAGATCTACTTTCTTCCATCCTGTCCTCTGCAAAGTATTACAGCTTCGTAAGGAGTCGTCAAGTGGGGACAAGGACATGGATCTATAACTCTCCACCGTCTTATTGCTCACCATTAGTGAGTGGGTCAGAAAGCACACTCAAGGCAAGATGGCAGCAGAGCTGTGCTCTGGCTTTTTGTTTATTTTGGCTAATATTTATATATATGACATGGAATATGTGAGCTGTCCTTAACATCAAGCTGTTCCCTCTGAGGGCACCGAGTCAGGCTGGCACTCAGTTATCTGCAGTACAGCTCCCCCAGTGGTGAAGGGTTCCTAGGAATTATAGCTTTCATGGTAGCTTGCCAGGTTAGCACAAACATCTTTTTTCTTTTTTTTTTTTCTAAAAGTACATTTGTTAAACTTAGTAGCTCAATATTAATACATTTTTGCCATATGGAGCAGGAAAGAAATATTTCACAGTGCATTTTTGTTTACCTACCAATTCAATAAAGTAAAAATAAAAATTAAAATATCCCTTAATCCCTTAAATGTTTTTAAAACAACCTTCTTTTAATTTTACAACTATCTATCATCTATCAATCAATCTATCTATCTATCTATCTATCTATCTATCTATCTATCTATCTATCTATCTATCTACTGTGCATGTGTGTGTGTGCGTGTGTATGTTTGTACATGTGAAGGTCAGAAGACAACATCATACAGGAGTCACGTCTCTCCTTTTACCATGTAAGTTCTGGGAATTAAACTTAGGTTACCAGGCTTGGCTGCAAGCATCATTATCCACTGAGACATCTTGTAGGATTTCCCTTAAATTTTCATTCAGAATATAAATGTAGGGATAGAATTCTAGATGACAGAAGAGACCTAATTCAGGTATCACTCTTTCTTATCTTTGATATCCCAATCTGTATGTGTATACTGTGTGTGTGTATATGTAACAGATACATATACATATAGTTATGTATGCAATTCCTCACAATTATTTTATTGTGCACAGAGGATTCACTGTTTGATCATTTCTTCATAGCTACATGGAGACCAAGTAGGAGCTTATGAGTTTATAAAGAATGTTGTTAGTTTTACTTACTTTCTCACAGTACAAAACATGCCACGTGTTCTTTTTATGGTTCTAGAGCCCATTTTAGAGAGAGACCTGCTGTTTTTCTCCTGACTCACTGAGAATGGAATCTGTAACAGAGGTATCATTTCACAGCTCAGTGAGGCTAAGCTAGGACCACCTTTATCAGGAAGTCTTGAGGACTAACCCCATGTGGAAAGAAGATGCTCATCCGAGTGGGACAGGCGTGGAAGGGGGGGTGGGGGGTGGGTGGAGAAAAGCAAGAGGAATGGTGGGAAGCAGGAAGGGAAGGAAACTGAGAAAAGAAGATGTCAGTGTTATGTATGCTGTGTATTAACATGTTTAATATGTGGTAATTTTGTGGGGGCTTTTATGCCAAATTAACTTCTTAGTGTTTGGTGTACATCATGTTCACAGAAGTCCAGTGGTAGGTCATAACTTGCCATCTTTAATGAAGCCAACAGGGGATTTGAACTCAAAAACTTCATCTCCACTTCACTTGCTGAATTCTTGTGTCAGACAGGATTCAAGACATGTAAGATGTCTTTAGCATCAGAATCCAAAGGTTTCCTTTATTTCCCCGATTGGAGTTACACTTTTAGTGCTTCAAAAATACCGGTGTTTATATTTGTTTTTTTTTTGTTTGTTTGTTTTTTTGTTTTTTGTTTTTTTTAATTAGGTAATTTCCTCAATTACATTTCCAATGCTATCCAAAAAGTCCCCAATACACTCCCCCCCCCAGTCCCCCACCCACCCACCTCCACCCCTTGGCCCTGGCATTCCCCTGTACTGGGGCATAGAAAGTTTGCAAGTCCAATGGGCCTCTCTTTCCATTGATGGCTGACTAGGCCATCTTTCGATACATATGCAGCTAGAGACAAGAGCTCCGAGGTACTGGTTAGTTCATCATGTTGTTCCAACTATAGGGTTGCAGATCCCTTTAGCTCCTTGGGTACTTTCTCTAGCTCCTGTGATACATCCAATAGCTGACTGTGAGCATCCACTCCTGTGTTTGCTAGGCCCCGGTATTGTCTCACAAGAGACAGCTATCTTTGGGTCCTTTCAGCAAAATCTTGCTAGTGTATGCAATGGTGTCCGCGTTTAGAAGCTGATTATGGGATGGGTCCCTGGATACAGCAGTCTCTAGATGATCCATCCTTTCATCACAGCTCCATACTTTGTCTCTGTAACTCCTTCCCCGGGTGTTTTGTTCCCAATTCTAAGAAGGGGCACAGTGTCCACATTTTGGTCTTCATTCTTCTTGAGTTTCATGCGTTTAGCAAATTGTATCTTATATCTTGGGTATCCTAAGTTTTGGGCTAATATCCACTTATCAGTGAGTACATATTGTGTGAGTTCCTTTGTGATTGTGTTACCTCACTCAAGATGATGCCCTCCAGGTCCATCCATTTGGCTAGGAATTTCATAAATTCATTCTTTTTAATAGCTGAGTAGTACTCCATAGTGTAAATGTACCATAATTTCTGTATCCATTCCTCTGTTGAGGGACATCTGGGTTCTTTCCAGCTTCTGGCTATTATAAATAGGGCTGCTATGAACATAGTGGAGCATGTGTCCTTTTTACCGGTTGGGACATCTTCTGGATATATGCCCAGGAGAGGTAGTACTGGATCCTCCGGTAGTACTATGTCCAATTTTCTGAGGAACCGCCAGACTGATTTCCAGAGTGGTTGTACAAGCTTGCAATCCCACCAACAATGGAGGAGTGTTCCTCTTTCTCCACATCCTCGCCAGCATCTGCTGTCACCTGAATTTTTGATCTTAGCCATTCTGACTGGTGTGAGGTGGAATCTCAGGGTTGTTTTGGTTTGCATTTCCCTGATGATTAAGGATGTTGAACATTTTTTCAGGTGCTTCTCTGCCATTCGGTATTCTTCAGGTGAGAATTCTTTGTTCAGTTCTGAGCCCCATTTTTTAATGGGGTTATTTGACTTTCTGGAGTCACCTTCTTGAGTTCTTTATATATATTGGATATTAGACCCTTATCTGATTTAGGATAGGTAAAGATCCTTTCCCAATCTGTTGGTGGTTTTTTTGTCTTATTGATGGTGTCTTTTGCCTTGCAGAAGCTTTGCAGTTTCATGAGGTCCCACTTGTCAATTCTCGATCTTACAGCACAAGCCATTGCTGTTCTATTCAAGAATTTTTCCCCTGTGCCCATATCTTCAAGGCTTTTCCCCACTTTCTCCTCTATAAGTTTCATTGTCTCTGGTTTTATGTGAAGTTCCTTGATCCACTTAGACTTGACCTTAGTACAAGGAGATAGGAATGGATCGATTCACATTCTTCTACATGTTAACAACCAGTTGTGCCAGCACCATTTGTTGAAAATGCTGTCTTTCTTCCACTGGATGTTTTTAGCTCCCTTGTCGAAGATCAAGTGACCGTAGGTGTGTGGGTTCATTTCTGGGTCTTCAATTCTATTCCATTGGTCTATTTGTCTGTCACTATACCAGTACCATGCTGTTTTTATCACAATTGCTCTGTAGTAAAGCTTTAGGTCAGGCATGGTGATTCCTCCAGAGGTTCTTTTATCCTTGAGAAGAGATTTTGCTATCCTAGGTTTTTTGTTGTTCCAGATGAATTTGCAGATTGCCCTTTCCAATTCGTTGAAGAATTGAGTTGGAATTTTGATGGGGATTGCATTGAATCTGTAGATTGCTTTTGGCAAGATAGCCATTTTTACAATGTTGATCCTGCCAATCCATGAGCATGGGACGTTTTTCCATCTTCTGAGATCTTCTTTAATTTCTTTCTTCAGGGACTTGAAGTTCTTGTCATACAGATCTTTCACTTCCTTAGTTTTAGTCACGCCAAGGTATTTTATACTGTTTGTGACTATTGAGAAGGGTGTTGTTTCCCTAATTTCCTTCTTTGCTTGTTTATCCTTTGTGTACAGAAAGGCCATTGACTTGCTTGAGTTAATTTTATATCCAGCTACTTCACCGAAGCTATTTATCAGGCTTAGGAGTTCTCTGGTGGAATTTTTAGGGTCACTTATGTATACTATCATATCATCTGCAAAAAGTGATATTTTGACTTCTTCTTTTCCGATTTGTATCCCCTTGATCTCCTTTTGTTGTCTAATTGCTCTGGCTAGGACTTCAAGTACAATGTTGAATAGGTAGGGAGAGAGTGGGCAGCCTTGTCTAGTCCCTGATGTTAGTGGGATTGCTTCCAGCTTCTCACCATTTACTTTGATGTTGGCTACTGGTTTGCTGTAGATTGCTTTTATCATGGTTAGGTATGGGCCTTGAATTCCTGATCTTTCCAAGACTTTTATCATGAATGGGTGTTGGATTTTGTCAAATGCTTTTTCAGCATCTAAAGAGATGATCATGTGGTTTTTGTCTTTGAGTTTGTTTATATAATGGATTACATTGATGGATTTTCGTATATTGAACCATCCTTGCATCCCTGGGATGAAACCTACTTGGTCAGGATGGATGATTGTTTTGATGTGTTCTTGAATTCGGTTAGCGAGAACTTTATTGAGGATTTTTGCATCAATATTCATAAGGGAAATTGGTCTGAAGTTCTCTATTTTTGTTGGGTCTTTATGTGGTTTAGGTATCAGAGTAATTGTGGATTCATAGAATGAGTTGGGTAGAGTACCTTCTGATTGTATTTTGTGGAATAGTTTGTGAAGAACTGGGATTAGTTCTTCTTTGAAGGTTTGATAGAACTCTGCACTAAACCCATCTGGTCCTGGGCTTTTCTTGGTTGGGAGACTATTAATGACTGCTTCTATTTCTTTAGGGGATATGGGACTGTTTAGATCATTAACCTGATCTTGATTTTACTTTGGTACCTGGTATCTGTCTAGAAACTTGTCCATTTCATCCAGGTTCTCCAGTTTTGTGGAGTATAGCCTTTTGTAGAAGGATCTGATGGTGTTTTGGATTTCTTCAGGGTCTGTTGTTATGTCTCCCTTTTCATTTCTGATTTTGTAAATTAGAGTACTTTCCCTATGCCCTCTAGTGAGTCTGGCTCAGGGTTTATCTATCTTGTTGATTTTCTCAAAGAACCAGCTCCTCGATTGGTTGATTCTTTGAATTGTTCTTCTTGTTTCCACTTGGTTGATTTCACCCCTGAGTTTGATTATTTCTTGCCGTCTACTCCTCTTGGGTGAATTTGCTTCCTTTCGTTCTAGAGCTATTAGGTGTGTTGTCAAGCTGCTAATGTGTGCTCTCTCTAGTTTCTTTTTGGAGGCACTCAGAGCTATGAGTTTTCCTCTTAGAAATGCTTTCAGTGTGTCCCATAAGTTTGGGTATGTTGTGGCTTCATTTTCATTAAACTCCAGAAAGTCCTTAATTTCTTTCTTTATTCCTTCCTTGACCAAGGTATCATTGAGAAGAGTGTTGTTTAGTTTCCACGTGTGTGTTGGCTTTCTATTATTTATTTTGTTATTGAAGATCAGCCTTAGTCCATGGTGATCTGTTAGGGTGCATGGGACAATTTCAATATTTTTGTATATATTGAGGCTTTTTTGTGACCAAGTATGTGGTCAATTTTGGAGAAGGTACCGTGAGGTTCTGAGAAGAAGGTATATCCTTTTGTTTTAGGATAAAATGTTCTGTAGATATCTGTCAGATCCATTTGTTTCATAACCTCTGTTAGTTTCACTTTGTCCCTGTTTAGTTTCTGTTTCCATGATCTGTCCATTGGTGAAAGTGGTGTGTTGAAGTCTCCCACTATTATTGTGTGAGGTGCAATGTGTGCTTTGAGCTTTACTAAAGTATCTTTAATGAATGAGGCTGCCCTTGTATTTGGAGCATAGATATTCAGAATTGATAGTTCCTCTTGGAGGATTTTACCTTTGATGAGAATGAAGTGCCCTTCCTTGTCCTTTTTGATGACTTTGGGTTGGAAGTCAATCTTATCAGATATTAGAATGGCTACTCCAGCTTGTTTCTTCATACCATTTGCTTGGAAAATTGTTTTCCAGCCTTTCATTCTGAGGTAGTGTCTATCTTTTTCTCTGAGATGAGTTTCCTGTAAGCAGCAAAATGTTGGGTCCTGTTTCTGTAGCCAGCCTGTTAGTCTATGTCTTTTTACTGGGGAGTTGAGTCCATTGATATTAAGAGATATTAGGGAGAAGTAATTGTTGCTTCCTTTTATTTTTGTTGTTAGAGTTGGTGTTCTGTTTTTGTGGCTGTCTTCTTTTAGGTTTGTTGAGGGATTACCTTCTTGCTTTTTCTATGACGTGGTTTCTGTCCTTGTATTGTTTTTTTTCTGTTATTATCCTTTGAAGTGCTGGATTTGTGGAAAGATAATGTGTGAATTTGGTTTTATCGTGGAATACTTTGGTTTCTCCATCTATGGTAATTGAGAGTTTGGCTGGGTATAGCAGCCTGGGCTGGAAATTGTGTTCTCTTAGTTTCTGTATAACATCTGTCCAGGCCCTTCTGGCTTTCATAGTCTCTGGTGAAAAATCCGGTGTAATTCTGATAGGCTTGCCTTTATATGTTACTTGACCTTTTTCCCTTACTGCTTTTAGTATTCTATCTTTATTTAGTGCATTTGTTGTTCTGATTATTATGTGTCGGAAGGAATTTCTTTTCTGGTCCAGTCTATTTGGAGTTCTGTAAGCTTCTTGTATGTTCATGGGCATCTCTTTCTTTAGGTTTGGGAAGTTTTCTTCTATAATTTTGTTGAATATATTTGCTGGTCCTTTGAGTTGAAAATCTTCATTCTCATCTACTCCTATTATCCGTAGGTTTGGTCTTCTCATTTTGTCCTGGATTTCCTGGATATTTTGAGTTAGGATCTTTTTGGATTTTGGATTTTCTTTGATTGTCGTGCCGATGTTCTCTATGGAGTCTTCTGCACCTGAGATTCTCTCTTCCATCTCTTGTATTCTGTTGCTGATGCTTGTATCTATGGTTCCAGATTTCTTTCCTAGTGTTTCTATCTCCAGTGTTGCCTCAATTTGGGTTTTCTTCATTGTTTCTACTTCCCTTTTTAGGTCTTGGATGGTTTTATTCAATTCCATCACCTGTTTGGTCTGGTTTTCCTGCAATTCTTTAATGGATTTTTGTGCTTCCTCTTTAATGTCTTCTACCTGTTTAGCAGTGTTCTCCTGCAATTCTTTAAGGGATTTTTGTGCTTCCTCTTTAGTGTCTTCTACCTGTTTAGCAGTGTTCTCCTGCAATTCTTTAAGGGATTTTTGTACTTCCTCTTTAATGTCTTCTACCTGTTTAGCAGTGTTCTCCTGCAATTCTTTAAGGGATTTTTGTGCTTCCTCTTTATTGTCTTCTACCTGTTTACCAGTGTTCTTTTGTATTTCTTTAAGTGTGTTATTAAAGTCCTTCTTGATGTCCTCTACCATCATCATGAGATATGCTTTTAGAACTGGGTCTAGCTTTTCCGGTGTGTTGGGGTGCCCTGGACTGGGCGAAGTGGGAGTGCTGGGTTCTGATGATGGTGAGTGGTCTTGGTTTCTGTTAGTAAGATTCTTACGTTTACCTTTCACCATCTGGTAATCTCTGGGATTAGTTGTTATTGTTGTCACTGTTTAAAGATTGGAGCAGACTCTGTGTTCCACTCACCAGAAGTCTCAAAATCCTGTGGCGGGTGTCATGGGTAGCTGGCGGGTGTCAGCAGACCCTGCGCTCTAGCTACCCCGGTGCTGTTCAGACTGGAAGAGGCTTGTGGCCCTACTCAGGCCGGATTTCTGCCTCCCCAACCAAAGCAGTCTCAGGTCCCGCACGATTGGACTGGAGCAGAAGCTGTGTTCCACTCACCAGAAGTCTCAAGATTCTGTGGCGGGTGTCGTGGGTAGCTGGCGGTTGTCAGCCGACCCTGCGCTCCAGCTACCCAGGTGCTGGCCAGACCTGAAGAGGCTTGTGGCCCCACTCAGGCCGGTCTTCTGCTTCCCTAACCAATTCAGTCTCAGGTCCTGTGCGAAACTGGACCGGAGCAGGAGCTGTGTTCCACTCACCAGAAGTCCCAAGATCCTGTGGCGGGTATTGTGGGTAGCTGGCGAGTGTCAGCCGACCCTGCGCCCTAGCTACCCCGGTGCTTTTCTGACCGGAAGAGGCTTGTGGCCCCACTCAGGCCGGATTTCTGCCTCCCAACCAAAGCAGTCTCAGGACCCGCACGATTGGACTGGAGCAGAAGCTGTGTTCCACTCACCAGAAGTCTCAAAATCCTGTGGTGGGTGTCGTGGGTAGCTGGCGGGTGTCAGCTGACCCTGCGCTCTAGCTACCCAGGTGCTGGTCAGACCCGAAGAGCTGGTGTTTATATTTGAAGTTACAGTACTGTGAAGAAGGTTACTGAGCACAGTAGGGGTCTTCAGTTTTACTATCTTAATAACTAATGGAATATGTGGTAGACATTTGACTTCCAAGAGCAGATCTCAAAAGAGGTATCTATTGATATTATATTGATGATTATGTTTTCATTGTAAGTTCAATTTTTAGAATTCAGCAGTCAATATCAAAATTATATATGCTCTTGTAGCGATAGGTTTTTTTTTTGACAGAAACATTAAATGGTAAACAGAGGTCTATATTCATATAGTCCCCCATCAAAGGAAAAGGTACAGTGTATCTTTATTTCCCTATAGTTCCAGTAGCTTAAGGGTTCCATATGTCAAACCATTCAGGTAAGACAGATTAATAATAACCCAAATGATAAGTTCTGTGAACATCTTACTGGATGTGTTTATTTTGGTAATAAAAGTACTAGAAAGAAAAAGAAAAGTTGGAAGCAAGAGTTGAAAATACAGGAATTCATTTTTCCAAATGCGTTCCAAGTACCGTAAGCACTGTGATGAGTGACTTGTGTTCATTCTGTTTAAGGACGAGGTAGATACTATTATACCCACTTTGTAGGCAAGTGAGTTAGCTTTCCCATGCTCATGTAGCTTAATAAAAGGGTAGAAATGGGAAAATAATTCTGAAAGGAAATGTTAAAATCAACAAAAGAGCCTTTAACAAAGTTTTTGCTACTAATTTATCCTGGATTTCTATTTATCTGTGTTAGAATATACCAACATGATTTCGTCAGAAACTCCTGACCCTTCTTCTCTGGATAACTTGTAATTATTTTACATGTAAATAAAAATTACATGTGTTTAAAAACTACTTAACATGAAAACTGACTTTAGCCTTCCACTCCCTTTACTCCTGATTTTAGGTCCTTTTATGGTAAAAACCTATTTTCTTTTCTCCAAGAGAAGCTATTACATATAACTGGATTTTGAAAATAAAATGGAAGATTCTCCATAGTGATGCCAAAATGCCAGCAGTTCTGATTGGAAAGAGGGGTTTAGAATTTAGTTATTCCTTTTCCCCAGGATCTGTTGGTTGTTTGTGTGTCAGAGGGTTTCAGAGTCATGTGTTTGAGCAGGTTAAATGAATGTATATCTTTTCCATTTCAGAAATGAATGTTGTACCAGGGCATTATATGTTTTAGCAGAGCTGCCTTTGTTGCTTGATTTCTGTTGTGAGGAAAGATCACTAGATAGCTGAGGAGAAGAAGTGGATGATGGGTTTTTGGAGCTAGCCCCGAAGAGCTCTCTTTGCAGGAGTAGTTTTCTAACATTCTACCTATGGCAGCCGAAGGCGGGGCTCAAGGTCTATTTGGATCATTTCTCTGTGTGGCACTGTCTGGTGTGTATAGCTTTATCACCAGGTTTTGGATTCTGTCCCTCTTTTTCCCTTGGCATTTGTTCTTTAGGTAGGCTAGTCTTCTCCACTGACAAGAGTACCTTGCTGGTAGACAGTTTGAGTTTCTGGCAATCACTCATGCTTTTCTGTATGCGAGGTCTCTTTCTGTGGATGAAACAGCAAGATGCTTGAGAAGAGTGTCTCCTCCATAGAAACTGGTTCCCCAGATTTCCTTGAACCCCCTAGTGTGCTCTGATGCGTTTAGAGTGCCCTGCTAGGGTTCTCTCTTGAAACACAATTGTGTATGATCAGCAGGTACAAGTGACAGCCAAGGCTATTCATAGTCTGGCTGTATTAGCCCAGGGTAGCCTGGAGGCCTAGGAAGGAAGACAGCTGCCTGAAAAAGTGACCTGGGACATGCAAGTGTGAGCTGGAGGTAAGAGTGGGGAGCAGATGAGGCTCCCAGGAAGAGGCTGCGCCCATTGTCCTAGATTGGCCCAGCATCCCGGCTCAGCTTAGACAGGACAAGTCAGAGTTTTAGCCTTCGCCATTCAGGGTTTTAGTGACTGACCTTAATTTTGATTCTAAGGTCATAACAGGAGTGTGGTTTTAGCCTGAGGGTGCATCTGTTCTCCAGAGAGGTCTACATTTGTGCTTCAGCCAGGAGGACACTGTCTCCCTCATTCTTTTCCCACGTCTTTCCGTCCTCTTTCCTGTTTGTTTTTGTTCCTTCTGCTTCTCCTTTCTCTCTTATTCTTGGTTTGTCTTTTTAAAGTTCCTCGGGTTTGTGGGAGAGGGCTTAAGCAGCCTGGGCTTAAGGAGTCTGGAGCACTGGGCCTGTGTCAGGAGATGTCACCTAGCTAAACATTGATTTCCTAAAGTCAGGCAGGAGTTTTTAAAATTTGATTCTCTAAATATCATACGTAAATTGTATGAAATGAGTACTAGTTCATTTTGAATGGCATGTGATGCTTGTTAACCGAACATTCAGTGAATAAGTCTGTATAAACTCGAGTTTAGAAGGAAAACAATCATTGGTTTGAATTATTGAGTCAAGCAATGTTTCTTAATTGTTTGCCATAATTGCTGAGTTAATCTCAAGGACATTTTGGTTTCCTGAAGCTTAGCTATAGTCTGTACTTTGAAACTTGTTTCAGAAAACGTTAGAAAGTGTTGAATAAGGGTGGTGAGCGTTTTAAACAGTTCATTTTCCAAGTCGCCATTATGCTGGATACCTCAGTCACCATTTCTTAAGAAGAGATTTTATGGATGTTGGTAGAGGCTTAAACACTACCAGAGATGATAAAAGTTTGGATTCTGGACCAAAACCAACATCTACTTATTTTGATCCTGTTTCTGGCTTAACTGTAAATGGCTCACTGCTTTCTCTCTAGCTTGTGTGTCATAAAAATGCCTTTAAGTTGGACAGCTATGGATTGGGCAGAAGATAGCAGAAACCCGGGCCCATTTCAGATTGGGTAGGCCACTGGAGTTGAGACTTTTAATCATAGCCGAGAGCAAGTGTTGTCGACTATCACGGAGCCACCAGGAAAATACTGGCAAAAGCAGGGATATTGTTGAAATAGAGAGAATTCTCATGTAATTGAATTTCTGACCTAAGAATTTCGCGGGGTAGTCCCAGGTCTGGGTGATGTAGCACAGGTAATGTTCTCTCACGGTTAAGAAGGAGAAACTCTATTCGTTTACAGCTTGAGCAATTTAATAGGAAACATGGTTGAGGGTATCGGTTAATGTGTTCCAGTGATAAAATGGTAAAGCTTGCAGTATGGGTTGGAATATATTTTATTTTTAGCTTCAGTGCATAGAGAAGCACAGGACAAAGGCACGCAGCTTTGCTGTATTGTGTTCTGTTGTGGTGTTGAGTGGAGGCAGTCATGTACCAAGCACCCAGCACAGGAGTGTTGATCCATGCCTGGGGAGGACTCTGTCCGTGTTTCTGCTCCAAATCCTTGTTCTATGGACTGTTCCTTGGTTAACAATGCGTTCCCTCTCTTTCTTTGTAAGCTGTCTGCGAGCTTGGCCACTGTTTTGTTCACTATTTTCTTGTGAACGTAGGAAATGCTTCTCTGCAGCCTTTGGAGTACCTTACCTTTCCTCTTCTTTCTTTCAAGTGCCTCTGTTTCCCTTAGCAACGGAAACACACGCAGTCCTCTGGAGGGTGGCTTGCACCAGCATTGGTACGCATGCTGGACACAGCTTACTTTTGGGGTTTGGAAATGTGTGACAGGCCAACAAGCTCTTCGTTTTTCCACTTACTGTGTGGTAGTATTTCATGTGACTCCCTTGCTCTTTTTCTTGGATTCCACTTCAGTTGGCTCTCGATCATTTTCTTCATTGTGTATGTATCACACACTTCTGTGCAGAAGGCCTCCTTCCTCACATCATTGCCCTGGCCCTTGTTCCTCTGACCCTCCTGGCTCCCAGCTTCCTGTGCTCAGTCAGTCACTCCTCCATCCTGCCTGAGCCTGACACTTTGAAAGTCTTGCACCAGGACAGGGATCCATTGCTGCAGGAGAGGGACAGTGTGCCTTATTGCTGCAGGATGCATATTCAGCATAAAGGAATGACGAGGCATTTTACAGGCTACTCCGAGTCAGACGTGCCTCGGGCGTGGCATACAATTGTGTGTGCTTATGCGTGGGCTGTGTGTGTGTGTGTGTGTGTGTGTGTATCCAGACACTGATATCTGTGTGAAGTTGTTTCCATGAGATAGACTGTAGTCTTGGGTCTCAGACTTGGTAATCCATACTTAGTATTGTCTGCTGCTCAGCACTGTGCCTGTCCCAAAGTAGGTACTCAGGAAACATTTTTAGGGCTTTTTTTTTCCCTCAATTTTCTGTCTCAAAGATATGAAGAAAAAAAAATCTGAGACCATTATGTTATTGACTGTTATTGACAGCTGTCTTACTGTCTCACGGACTCCTAAATCACCATGACACAATCACTCATGTCAGCTTATAGCCCTGTCTCCCCTAGCAAAAGTAAATCCAAGCTATTTAACCTTCTTGGCTGAGTTGACTCAGCAGGCTGTGCCATTTGCTGCCAGGAGCAGCATCTTCATTGATACAACCATGTTTGGTCTTTTGTGAGAGTGTCATATAAGGTTTCTGATAGACTTGAGTTCATGGGACATATTCAGGTGGGGATTTCCTTGAATGGTCATTCTTTAATTTTTAACTGCAGTTATAAACTAAGGCAGTACTTAAATTTTTTTCCCTGAAGCTAAGTCCCAGATAATTCTTGTGTCATAATTTTGTTTTAACCTTTTCTAATTTTTATATTTATTTTGTGAAAATGTGTTATTTAATACTAATAAAGTTATATGATTAAACACCAATTAATCATTCACAATTAAGTAGTTAATATAAGACACAAGCATATTATAAAATTTAGTGATAATATAAACTGAATATTTATCAACTATGTACTTGACTTTTAAACAACATTTAACTCTATGTGTGTGTGTGTGTGTGTGTGTGTGTATGTGTGTATGTATATGTGTGTACACAAACATGTGCCATGTGGATACGTGAAGCTCAGAAGAACACTTGTGGGAGTCAGTTCTCTCCTTCCATTATTGGTAGATAGTGGAAGTCCCAGGGACAGATCTGAGGTCACCAGGCTCGGAATCAGTCAGCTTTATGCTCTGAGCCATCTCAGTGCATCTCCCCACCCACTTCCTTTTGGAGATCTATGTAGATGAGGCTGCCCTTGAACTCTCAAGTCTCTTGTTCTTTTCTCGACCTCTCAAGGGTGAGGATTACAGGTGTGGGCCACCATTGACCTAGCTTATGCTAATGCTGACGATACATGCTAATATAAGATGCTTTAATGTTTTTAAATGTATGAGGTGGTTCCCCACATGGTTCCCCAGGAGATCTCCATGCTCCTGGAAGAGCTTCACATGCTGATTTAATTCTGGAGAAGAAACCACAGAGGGGAATTTGTAGTCTAAGTAGTTTCATGTGTTTATAGTGTGGTGTGAGTGGAGGATCTGAGAACAGGGTTAAGTAGAAGAGACACCCATTGTCCGTGCAGAAAAGATGCCGTGGGAAAAGGTGAGGTTCAAGTGTCATTGTGGAGAAGTGAGCTCCTTAACTATCGTTATGACTTCACGTAACCCTGGGTATCCCGGAAAGAGAAGGATTCCTGTCTTACTTATAAGTATGTATGTACACACACACACACACACACATGTATACAGTTTGTTAGTTTGCTGTGTGTGACGGGCACCAGTGGAGGGCAGAAGACACCTCTCAGGATTTGGTTCTCTCCTTTCCACTCTGTGCGACCTGAGGATCCGACTCGGTCATCCGCATTGGTGGCAGGTGCCTTGACCTGCTGAGCCATGCCATTGGCCTTAGTTTTAGCAGACTTTGCTCTCTATAGATGTGCCTGTTCTCTCGGTGCTTCAGCCATGCCTTACTTAGCTTAATGTTTTCAACACTGATCCACACTGTAGCTTGTGTACTTCATCCCTTTTCAGTGCTGAATAATGTTCCATTATTTATTCATTGTCTTAATATGAATTTATGCTAATTAAATTCTTTCACTATGAATAGTGGTGCTATTAATATCTGTACACAAGATTTTGTGTGGGCTCATGGAAACTGGAGCGTGCCACAGAGCAGCATGTGTGTCAGAAAACAATAACCTTGCTACATATAGTAGTGTGCTTTTTGTTTCCCAAATTCTACTTCATATTTTCTAAATACCCTGGCCATGATACATTTGGTGATTTTTATAGAGGTTTTCTTTTTCAGAGAAAACCCAAATTGCAGCACTGGACAGGGTGGGGGTGACCCTAGGCAGCAGGGATGTGAACCAAGCCCTCTTTGCTGCTGCCTTCTGCCCTGTCCCTGGGGTGTTCTTCCTTTGTTCTGGTTGTTTCTAATAATAACTTTCCAGGGAAACAAGTCCCATACCATAAAGATTTATGCTTTAAATGCAAAATTTAGTGTTTTTAAAGACTGTTTTTAATAAGCTTGTAGTCATCTTCACTGTGGGGGTTTTCCTCTTGTGGTGGTTTGTATCACAGCAGTGTTTGTGGGTGCTCCAGCATGCTGTTCAGATCTTCATCCCTCTACTCCGGTTCTCTCTCTCTCTCTCTCTCTCTCTCTCTCTCTCTCTCTCTCTCTCTCTCTTTCTCTCTCTCTTTTGAGTATTTTTTAAAATTGGATATTTTCTTTCTTTCTTTCTTTCTTTCTTTCTTTCTTTCTTTCTTTCTTTCTTTTTCTCTCCTGGTTTACAGGAAATGAGCAAGAACAGCATTTTTTTTCTTTTTTTATTAGATGTTTTCTTCATTTACATTTCAAATGTTATTCCCTTTCCTAGTTTCCTTTCCAAAAATCCCCTATCCCCTCCTCCCTTCCCCTGCTCCCCAACCCACCCACTCATGTGTCCTGGCCCTGGCATCTCCTATACTGGGACATATGATCTTCGCAAGTCCAATGGCCTCTCCTTCTATTGATGGCTGACTAGGCCATCCTCTACTACATATGCAGCTAGAGACATGAGCTCTGGGAAGTACTGGTTAGTTCATATTGTTGTTCCTCCTATAGGGTTGCAGACCTCTTTAGCTCCTTGGGTACTTTCTCTAGCTCCTCCATTGGGGGCCCTGTGTTCCATCCAATAGCTGACTGTGTTAATTGTGTTATTTTCCTTAAGAAATAATTAGGTTAGAAAAGCCGGAATGCTTTTTTTTTTCCTTTAGTATCATATGTTCATGGCAGAAAGTGTTTGGGAGGAAAGCACCAAATGTGCTTAGTATTGTCACTGCTGTTGTTACTGGTGTGCGTGCTCTGTGTGTGTGCATGTGTGTGCATTCATGTGTGTGCACATGTGTGTGTGTGGTGTGCGTGCTCTGTGTGTGTACATGTGTGTGCATTCATGTGTGTGCACATGTGTGTGTGTGCATGTGTGCATGCTGTGTGTGTGCATGTGTGTGTATTCCTGTGTGTGCACACGCATGTGCATGTGTGGTAAGGGGGTATGGTATGTTTGTGCATGTGTGTGTGCACATGTGTGTGCATGGTGTACGTGTGTGTGTGTGTGTAGGTATGGGATGTTTCATTTCTCTGAGGCCTTGGCCCAGATTTTGGCTTCACATTTCACTTGAAGAGAGACAAGGTCTTCTTCCTGTGCGCTTCTGGCCCCTGTCCATTGGTGTGTCAGTTATGTCTGAGCCATTAACCACACCTTCTTATAGCTCCTGCTCTGTGCAGTGTGTTGTCACTAGAATTGCAGACCCTTTGCTTCTCTCCTTGTCCTTCTGTCCTTGAATAATAATGGGAGCTGAGGAGATTGGAAAGCATGTAGTAGACTTGGAGTCTTGTTCTTTTTTTTCTACAGAGTTTTAACTTGCGAGCTCTGTAGTGTATAGTTAAATTTTTCTTTTTTCTTTTTCTTTTGGACAAGATCTTGCTGTGTTTTCTAGGCTAGTCTGGTGCTTGCTTTATCACCCAGGCCAGCCTCAGACCTCCTGTAGGTTTTCTGCCTCAACATCCTGAGTGCTGGAACACACACATGTCCATCATACTGTGCTCCATCAATTCTCTGATACTGCACATGCAGTTTGTGTGTGTATGCATGTGTGTGATAATTCCCGTTAATGACTTGGTATGTGGACTGACATCTATTTTCTTCACTTCACTGATACTTACTGAGGGTGTCCTATATGGCAGGCACCGTTCCAGGCCCTTGGATTATATCAGTGATTATTTTCTCTTTATTCTGAGGCCCATATTTTAGCAGGCATACTAGCCAGCAGTAAGTGCTGTGGGAATGAGAACAGCATGGCGGGGTGGGGGTGGGGTGGGGTTATGGTGTTGGGATGGTGGAGCAGCAAGAAGGCATAGGCTGTAGTCTCTCTTGCAGTGTTGGAGATTGACCTTAGGACCCGTGCATGTTAGGCAAGCACTCCACCACTTCAGTAATGCTCAGCCCTAGATTGTGATCATTAGTAGGGTGATCCATGGGTCCTCAGAGAAGACCTCCAGGGAAGGGGAAAGGGAATCATGCAGGCATCTAAGAGGAACATTACAGGATGGAGTAACTGGTAGATTAACCCCAAGGCCTGTCACTAGCAAGAAGGCTATCCTAAAGAAGGGGGTGCTTGCCAGCCATGGTGGCACAGCCTTTAATCCTAGCTCTCAGGAGGGCAGGGCAGGTAGATCTCTGTGAGTTCTACATGGAGAGTCTGGGTCAGGATCATAGAGCTCTGGTTGGCCTAGAACTCCTAGCCCAGGCTGGTCCCAATCCTGTGTTAATCATCCTGCTTGTATCTGCTAACTCTTTGGAATATAGGTGGGTGTCACCACCTCCAACCAGGAAAGTCTTACTAGGGGTGGACTTTGTGATTATTCTTGTCTGTGGCTTGGAGATGCTATTTGGAATAATTCTTATTTCTGGACCTAGTTTTAGTTTCATCCCTATAATGTTTAAAATACTGGATAATCTCATCAAGGAAGACTAAGTAAGTGTTCAGTAAGGTTTCTGGAGGCAGCCCAGTTTCTTTCTTGTGCCACAGTCTTATAATATAGTACATCTGGGTTCTTCTCTGCATAGCTATATTATTTTTGTGCTCTTAGATGAACTTATATTTTATGGTTAATACAAGCATGGAAGTAAGCTTCTCCTTTTGTGTTTGTAGATATTCTCACTGCCAACTTGCTGTAAGAGCTTGCTAAGTAGCAGGTACTTTTTTTTTTTTCTGTGCATAAAAGATGAGGGTGCTTTCAACTCACCTTTGAACATATCCTGTTTCACAAAGAGAGGAAGTAGACACAAACTGCATTAAGACACTTTTATTAGCTGTCTAAGAGAGAAAGCAAGATGATTCAGCATCCTAACAGACTCTTCTGCCAATAGGAGTTGAGAATCTATCTGAGGAACTTAAGCCAGGGCATATCTTAGTGGTAGTGTGTACCCACTGTGTACAAGACCCAGCTCTTAGTTCCTTTGACCATAAATATGAAAAAAGAGATAAAAAATCCCTTATAGAACAGACTCATCTGTCAATTTTCTCAATGCAAGAATGAATCACAGAACCCTTTGAAACTCCCTAAAACTCGGCATTCCACCCTCTTATGCTGTCCTGTAGTGATGCGTTTTGTAGGTCATGCAGTTGAGTTGCTACTGAACTCACTGGCAAACATTATGGGAATAAAGTTTTCAGTAAGAATCACTAGAATGCATATGCTGACAAGGACTGGGCTCTCTGTGACAGTGGTGTTGCTTATAACTACTAAACAACAAGCCACTAGCGTAGTTTATGTGAAAGCCATAGTCACTGTAGTCCTGATGAGTACTTCCCACTTTAGGCTAATACAACTTATCAGACAACTTTTCTCCATATGATTATCCTAGAACAGTTGTCAGAGTTGAAGCATAAAGGCCACGTGTTAGGGGAACAGAGATGCTGGGGACAGACCGCTCAGACAGCGTGAGAGTCCTTGTCAGCTAGAAGTGACAAGGCAAGCAAAATCAGTCTGACCACTCACTGAATCAACAGAAAATGTTGTTCACATATCCTGCCTTTTGGTGCTTATATGGCACAATAATATACATCGTTGCACTTCAGTCTATTCTGTCTTCCCAGCATCTCTCAGAGCTTGCCATTTAATGAATGCAAAGCCCGAGACTTAGAAAGCTGAGATAACTTACCCAAGATCACTTATCTTAGGAAGGGATAGAGCTCGTATGTATAAGGAGAAAATGTGGCTCTAGGATCTAGAGTCGTTGTAGCTTGTCTTAAACATTGAACAGAGGGAAAACTCTTTGAGGCCAGTTTAAAAACCTGGGTTACCTTACTGCCTTGTGTACCAGAAACACACCTTGTCAGACAATAGGGGTCTGTGGGCAGGGCCTTATGTTCCTCAGGGTCCACTGTGGTTTTCATGGAGTCTTTGGCACACATTGCATTCAGGCTTGCTGGCTCTAAGGAAGATAGATAGTGGGCCATTCCAGGAAGGTCAGAGAAGGATGGAGATGGTGCAGAGGCAGTTTGCTGAGGATGCTGGTCTGGGGAACGTTTGAGTCAGGAGCCTTTGCCAGGAGGCCATTTCTGAGAAACTCAGTGGGAGAGGCTCAGAGAGGCTGACTACCCACACAGTTTTGAGAAGTGAATAAATGTTCCCTGGGCATCGTTTCATAAATTAAATGAAAGGTGACCTCTGTGGTACTTGAAGTGTCCATCTGCTTAGAGTAGCAAAGAATGAACTATCACCAAACCAAATTTCACGTTTTCCTTTGAAAAACGACTCAAGATTTCCGTAGAAATCCTTTCTTTAACTCAGAATGTCATATGCATGGAGTTGTCATAAGTCTGCACTGAGTAGAAGCTAGGAGTACAGAGCATAATTTAATTCAGCTTTGTATGAAAACACTAAACACACAGAGACCCGGGTCACCCATATGAAAGGCAGCAGACGACATCTCAGACCCTGAGTATGTGCACTTTGGTTGACACTTGGGATCTGTGCAGAGAGAGAAAATGGCTCCAGTCCAGCTCTGGGCTCAGCAGCTCCACTGTCCTGCCCTCACGAGTGATTCTAGTTGATGTGACCTTCTGTTTCTGACACTGTGGTGCTTAAGTGCAGTCAGCCTTTGACAGGAGGTTGTTTCAGTTACAGGTTGAGTTCATGCTAGAAGCCATGAATGGTCAAACTAGGAGTTTCATTCCTGTTTGTCTTCAGGAGTGAGGCCATGATGCTGAGAAGCCATGAGGATTCCAGCCCTGGGCTCTTTCAGAGCTAATGGATCTCTGTCTGTGGCTCTGACTTCATGTCAGTGAGCATGCTCTAGAAGCTCCTCTGCAAGGCACGCATCTTTCCTTCACCCAGAGACCACTTATTCCATTTATTTACAGTTCTTGGTAGATTTGCCAAGCTACAGAATTTGGTCCTTTCAGCTGTATAGGTCTGTAGCTGGCTACATGCTTTTCTCGCCGTGATTTGTGTACATGTGCACACATGAGCATGATGAGGTAGGAGTTGATCTGTAGAGTTTTCTTGTGTGTATAGTGTCTCTTAGTGTTTCCTACTTCAAGAGAGAATTGAGACTCAGTATATTTAAAAAATGTTTTCCACATCTCCAAGGAAAGTCTTTAATGCTAAGGATTAAGCAACCAGCTTGAGTGCAATAGTGACTTGCTAAGGTGAATAATAGAAGCGCAAATAAAATTATTTTCTAGAGTTTATATATCCATATACAACTGAATAATTTCATTATTTTGCTATCCCTTAAATTTTTGATATATGTCTTTGTTGTATCTATTAATGTATTTATTCACTTAGGTTTTTGTATTTGTTTGTTTTGAGACAAGGTCTCACATGTATTCCAGGCTGTCCTGGATACATATAGCTCAGGCTCACATCATACCTGTGTCTCTCTCTTGCCTCCCATATGCTGAGATTTGAGCCACGTACTACCATGCCTGACTTTATTAGTATGTTTAGATTCAGATATTATAAAAGGTAGAATATCTGAAAAGACTATACACCAGATATGTGTAATGTAGTATATTTAAAATAAGTTTTTAAATGATATTTATGTTTTACTTCAAACATATATGGTAGACAGTTTCTTCATTTTCTCTCTAACTTAGTGGAAAGAAATACCCATTAAGGAGCTTGGAGATCCCAGCTGGTATTATGTAGGAACCTGTGAATTAAATCAATAAGCCCATGCTTTTAAGGCATGTTTTTCATAGGTATTCATGGATTTTTAAGGTATTTTATGATATTCCTATGTCACTATCACACACATACATATATGCACATATACCTATGTCTGCTTCTCATTGTTTTCCTCCATTACTGTGGTATCTGGGGAGTTGAGATGACTATTGTGTGCATCCCACCAGCCTTCATCCCACTACTTACATGATGAGTTTGTAATGGTCCTGTCTTTAGAGCTCTGTCATCTTGTGTCACAGGGTCACTTTTGGTCACTGTTTGAAAGTTACAGATAAAAACCACTCTGGGAACATGGTTCCCACTGTAGATCATGATAGACCACTGCAGTGATTTTTCTCATCCAGTGACGTTTTGTTTTTTTAAATTTTTTCTTGAATTATCTCTTGACTATGTTCATTGTTCATGGGAAACTTTTGGACAGTTGGGATATGTAGTAAAGTATGAAACTGGTTCTTTTAAAGGTTATTTTATGTGTGCGTATGAGTGTGTGTGTGTATGTTTGTGAATATATGCGCGAAAATACCTCTAGAGTTATGTAGCTGTATTTTCTAGCCTTAGAAGAGTGACCAAGGCTAACCCAGTGGGAATTTGTTTCCTAAAGAACGTCTAGTAGAATTGGTACATGCCAGTCATTCACTCTAAGGTTTTGTTCAGAGACATTCCTGAGTTTTCTTTTATAAACACCAGCGCTGGCTCCTCAGTGTAAATGAGCTTAATTCTCAGACACCTCTATTATGTGTAAACAAGATGAAATCAAGTAAGCAACAAAAAAAGACAGAATAGAGTGGGCAAAATACATCCCCATGTGAAGAACTCAGCATTCTCAATTCTGCTCTTTGGAGTTGGTCCATTCCTGCTGCTGTCTCTAGGACGGACTGTAAGTTAGGTGGCAGGTACAGCTCTTGTTTACAAGTTTGCTTTTGGAATTGGCTTTAGGGCTCAGTGACTAATTATCCACTTTAGAGTGCCGCAGCTTGATGGCTCACGGATATTTCTTCCTCTTATTTCCCCTGCTTTTACTTGGCATTTACTACTAGCATCCCTCCCTACAGCGAATCTTCTTACTGCAAACTCCACCTCTTAAGGTTTTCTGACGTCACTGTGGTTATAGCTATTTCTGATTCTTTTATGTGAGAAGAAGGTGGAAGGTAGGAAGTTTTGCTGATTCGGTTCTAAATCCCGTGGAAAACCTACTGTGGGCTTAGATGAGCTCTTCCCTCGCCTCTCCCAGGTCTTTCCTGCACTGAGGAGGAGCATCAGTTTCCCAGTGCTGAGTCACCTGAGGGATCTTTGCCCACTGATTTTCTTGGGGCTCCTCACACTCAGATTCAATTACAGCCCAGTGTAACTATAGATTGTGTTGTGCCCAGACTCCTAAGTATCTTAACCGACTCCATTGACCTTCAGGATTATGCAAGCAAGCATTTTTTTTTTTTTGTTCATGCCTGAAATTAAAGGTCTAGTAATGGGCAGTTAATGGCGGGGATGCTTGGGAGACTGACTTATCAGAAGGTAGCTGAAGCATAAATAGGTAATGAGGCTGCCTGGCTTCCTGAATGGAGATGAGAAAATGGGACCTGGTGCCAGCACAGGTCAGCGTGGTCTCTGCCTCCTGCTGACTGGAACAGGGGCCACTGGAGAAAAAGGGCCTCAGGATCTAGAAAGTCACAGAGTCCAGGGTTGTCAACAGATGCAGGGAATGTTGCTTAAGACGTCGTCTTATGGGCTGGAGAGATGGCTCAACCGTTAAAGGCTAGGCTCACAACCAAAAATATAAGAAGTCATCTTATTCAACATCTAAATAACATATCCTTTGCCATTGGGTAGAAAACCCCCACATAGATTATGTTTATATCAACTGTGGAAAAAAAATAAAACAAAACGACCCTCTAAATAGAGCCAACAAGAACTAAAGTTTGAGATGGAAGGCAAGGAAGAGGAAATAAAAGTCAAAATTTTGGGGTTCAGTGATTTTGAGAAACATTTCTACAAGGAACTCGGTTTACTGTCCACCACCAAGTGGACACTAAATAGTATCCGTCTTGGTTCTTTGTTTAGTTTAGTTTAGTTTTGTTTTTTAAATAAAATGGCAATGATTGGAATCTCCATGTTATTTATCTGCATTCCTCATATGTGGCCTGGTTTCTACTTCCCTTTTTCTTCTCTTCCTTAAATAAAAACTTGAAAACTTGTGTTGTTTTTGATTGAACTTAGTGAAGTTTAGGCAGAGAGCTTTCAGAACATACACGTTACTTTTGAGGAATACTAGAGAGTGTTGAGTGAGTTGGTACACGCCTGTCGTCTCAGCACGGGGCCTGAAGCAAGGACGTTGCTGGGAATTTGATGTCTCCCTGGACCACAAAACCAGCACAAAGTCAGTTAAAGCTAGAACGTGAAAGTCTGTCTTAAGAAAACAGAAAGTCATATTTAGGAAATCAGTAAGTAGATGTGGATCATCAGTGTCAGTAATAACTTTTGTTATTATTGCTTGTAAATAGTAAAGAAAAGGAATGTGAAATTCTGTATATTGAATACCTATTACCACAGAGGTCTGCACACACACGTCTTAGTGTTCTTTTGATAAACAGTGCATTTCTTAGAATGGTGATTTTCACTCTGTCCTCCCTTAGACTCATTTGGGGTCACTGTCAAAGATGTCACCTTAGGGTTCACTGTAGAGCAAACAAATCAGAGTTGCAGAGTCCACAGCACAGGCTCCAGTGCATTTATCGAAGTTTTCTCAGGGAGAATTCAGCATGTGGCCAGCGTTGAGATGTTCCTTCATTCCTGTAGTTTACGCCTGACCTTCCCAAACCCATTCCTCAGACTGTCTGGCTGCGTTCCAGCATTTCTCATCATTTCCTGTGCTGACTGGACCCAGGTTTTGAACCTCTGTTGGTCTTTTAGACGGTGTGTGTGTGCCGCTTTCTCAGTCTGAGGAGCACCAAGTCACTGCAGGCTACATTGCAGACAGAGAGCTGCTCTGTAGCTTACACTGTTAGGGCACATTTGCATATTTTGTAACCATTTGGTGGCTTTTGACTGTGAGACTTGGGAGAGGGTGCAAGGACTGCATCTCATTCATCTTCTTACCCCCAGGGTCAAAACTCTAAAGGATGAATGGACCCACTGCCTTGTAACAAGTCCACACAGTGTGCATCATTGCTTTCTGCTCTCTAAAAGAGGTCAGAGGCTCTAAAAGACTTGTTCCAGTTTATTCACTTGTAGATGAAAGAACCATCATTTCATCCTGGATTAGCTCTTTTAAGTCATCTTTAAAAAACGTTTTTATTGATTCTTTGTGAATTTCACATCATGCATTCATCTCTAGTCCCTCCATATTTGCCCTCCACCCTTGCAATCTCCCCTCCAAAAGAAAACAAAAAGTAAAAAAAATAAAAATAAAATAAAAAAAAAAGTAAAAAAACAACCTCTCTGTGGAAGCCACAGTGTGTCCCAGTGTGTCACACAGTATACCTTTTTGCCCAGACAGCTTTACTTGCAAATATTCATTGCAGTCTTTGGTCTGGTCCAAGGCCGCTGGCTTCTCCTATACTATCAATATTGGATCCCTACTTGGAAATCCTGTTGTTGCTGGATGATAGAGTTCCTGCAGCTTTGGCTCTGCTGGACAGGCTCCTGCATATGCTCTGGGGGCTCATAGATAGGGTAAATGTTGGGGTGGGCCAACTCAACGTCCTGGATCTGGGCCTGGGTTGTAGGTGAGTTGGTCAGCTCTGCTTTGCCCAAGCCACTGGGGCCTGCTTGCCAGACAGAAACCAGAGATGTATTTATCAGAGAGTCATCAATACAGAAACGTATCACATATATCATGTATGTTGTGTTAGCTCACTCTCCTTGCTAATGGCTTGTGTACAGTTCTTCACAAGGTTGTCTGAGATCTTAGCTGCCTGGCTACTCTTACTCACGTGGCCACACAAATGCTACTGCAAAGAATAGCAACCTTGGTGGATTGGGGTTTCAGTCTCAGGCCTCTGACAAAAGTTTACTTGAGGCAGTGGGGTAATGGGTAGGACGAAAGAGAGGCTACTTCTTATGATGTCCAAATAGGGCTAATATGTACAAGTGTTACTTGGGATTGGCTGTTTGTCTTTTATTAAACTGAAGATACTAGACTTCTAGGAATCCATCAACTGAGAGAGTATTCAAGAAACAAGAATAGCTAAAGATTCTGCTGCATACTTACAATCTTTTTAATAATGTTAATTACTTTTACAATTACGTTGCATAACACCACTTGGTTGGTAAGCTTCCTGGTCCATTACTAGTCATTAACTTATGCTCAGGTTGAAATCACTTAAGAACCTTCACTTTTGTCAATGTTTGACTTTACCATGAATGCTTTACTGCCGGCTTACTTTTTAAAATAACGTTGCTAATAAGGCAATCTTGAAAAATTGAATTTTAACCTCTGGCATATATAGGTTGGTTGGCTCTGGTTTGCTGACTTTAGATGATGTCAAAAGAAAAGGACAGGATGCCAAGAAGCTGAATTTATAGGGAACGTGGTGTTATATTAACTTCGTATTTAAATTTCAGATGTTTCTGTGACTAATAAACAGGTCCCAATCTGGAAATCATATCAAGTTCCTTGGGTCCTACAATTCTATGATTCATTTTTGAAATTAGAAATTAAAATTAACCTTATGTAATTATACCGATTTATTAAGGGTTTTTACCATCTAGATCGTTTGAAAAATATTATTACATTTTCCTTCTGCAGCCTTTGTTTCACAACTCCTATAGATTGTTAGCCATATTTTTCATACCTATGTCAACAATTCAGTGAAAATGGATATTTATTTATATATTAAATTGTAAGCCTGAGTTTCTAAACCTTTAATTAGACTGGTCTTAGAGCACACTTCATGTGTCAGATGAGGTCATACTGAATTCTAAAACAGAGTTCTAAAACAGAAGTCCAAAACTTGTTCTTCACATTCAATTTTCTTTCTGTAGCCTCTAAAACTGCAGCTCAGAGATCATTCTCATGTCTCTAAGGATGTTTCTGTCACAATTATCACTTACCAGAAATCATGAAAACCTGCATGTATCTCTGAACCACAGAATGACAGCAAGGCCTTCAGGTAAGGTGGAGAGGCCTTCTGGGAGCTGGGTGCCAGGCCGGCCACCAACTGGTGTACTTGGAAGTGACTTTTGCCCATATGAGCCTCATTCTTCCTGTTTGTAAGATAAAAGGCTCCTGTGAGTCCAGTTCTAGGAATCTTTTCTGTACTATTCTGTAACGCTAAAGTGTTTTGACAGCTTTGAAAATAAGAAATGAAGAGCTGAGGTGGTAGAACTTTTGCCTTGGCTGTGCAAAGCTCTGTTTCAATGCCTCTACCCCTTAAGATCAAATTTTGTTTTTGCATAATAAGCATAAGTCCATTTTAGTAAAATTTTTTTTGTGAAAGAAATATCCCTTAGATATAGTTGTCATCTTCTTGTCCTTGTCTTCCTCTTCCTCCTTCTTTTAGGTGCGTGTGGGGTGTGTGTGTGCTGGGGACTGAGCCCATAACCTTGCTCATGGGAAGAATGCATTTCTCTGCTGAGCCACACACACGAAGGACTTCTGCTATTCCTAACTTTTCATCTTCAATGTAAAATTAATAAGTTGGTAGTCTACATGAGCTAGTTGTCTCCCCTCACACACTTTGTTTTCCTTCAACTTGTAAGGTTAAAGCTGAGGATGATCCTGCGTCATTAAAGCTGTGGGGAATAAGCTGGACTCTTTTTTTTTTTATTAGATATTTTCTTTATTTACATTTCAAATGCTATCCGGAAAGTTCCCTATACCCTCCTCCCACCTGGCTCCCCTACCCACCCACTCCCGCTTCTTGGCCCTGGCATTCCCCTGTACTGGGGCATATAAAGTTTGCAATACCAAGGGGCCTCTCCTCCCAATAAGGGCCGACTAGGCCATCCTCTGCTACATATGCAGCTAGAGACATGAGCTCTAGGGGGTACTGGTTAGTTCATATTGTTGTTCCACCTATAGGGTTGCAGACCCCTTCAGCTCCTTGGGTGCTTTCTCTAGCTTCTCCATTGGGGGCCCTGTGTTCCATCCTATAGATGACTGTGAGTATCTACTTCTGTGTTTGCCAGGCACTGGCATAGCCTCATATGAGACATAAGCTGGATTCTTAATGCTAGAGGACTCCACAGTGCAATTCTACTTAATGTATTACTTCTGCAGTGTAACCCAAGGAAGTACCTGCCTTTCCTGTTTGGATTACTTATCTACTAGACATATGAAGTCAGCTCCCAAATGCTAGAACACCACATAGAATGCAAAGATACTACACTTGCATTTATCTTACAGCCTGTGTGGTATTGTGGTTGGATGAGGTTTGACTGTGTCTCTCGAAGGTCCATGAGCTGCAATTATGGTCCCAACACTGGCTTGGCTGGAGCAGTGGATCCTATGAAATAGACATTGGACCTGGGGAGAGCTACTTAGGTCATAAGCATGGTGTGGCCAACTTATGTAGGCCTCCTCTGATTGAGTTAGTTCTCATGAGAGTGGTTCGTTTCTGAGACAGGGTCTCACCATGTAGCCCTGGATGCTCTAGAATTTGCTGTGTATACCAAGCTAACATCAAACTCCGAGGTCCTCCTGTTTTCGTGTCCTCGTCCCAAGTGTTGGGATTAAAGACACACTGTGACTGACCCACAAAAGTGGTGTTTTGTACAATGAGACCATTGCAGGTTCTTTGCCTGATTCATTATCACATGTTGTAGCCAGAGGTCCTTCGTGAGGCAGGTGTCTGGCCATCTGGCCATTTGGACTTGTCACCTATCAGAACTGTGAGCAACATAAACCTGTGATTGTATCTGTTACTCAGTGATGAGTATTTTGTTATAGCAACATAAAATGGAGTAATAATTCCCGAAGGCCTCTGTGTAGAATTTGATACTTGTGACCAAACAAGTGTCAACCCTGCTGCTGTGGATGCCTTGATTTGTAACCCAGCAATGGAGGAAAATATCATACAATATTGGTTCACTGAGTGTTTTGAATTTGTTTTAGCAGTGGTAGGGACCCTGTATCAATTCCCTGTTATGGTTATGACACCTTGCTCAAAACATAGTGTCTTAAAAAATTAAAAAAAAAAAAGTCCAGTCCTGTAGTTCTGGAAAGCATTGGCTGTCCTTCAGGAGGCTTTTCTTTTCAAACCTTTTTAAGTGTTTTCAGAGGTCATTGGATAACGTGATGTCTTCTCCTTCTGCCATGTGGGTGCTGAGGATTTACACAGGTCTCCAGCTTGGGAGCAAGTATCCCAACCACTGAGCTGTTACTATGGCTCGGTCTTTCAGGGGCCTGGAGGGACATTGGCTCCTTGAAGTCTCTGAAGGCTGCCCATGTGCCTGATCATGCCACCAATCTCACATTGCCCTGCTCTCTACTCAAATCAGCGCATTTTCTCCATTGTCTTCTTGCTCCCTCTTATAAAAGCCGATGTTATCAGACAGAAGCCCCCCTTGTGACCCAGGATAGTCTCCCCATAAGTTCTCAGCTTAATAGTTGCTTTTTATGACCCTTCTTTAAGGCCATGTATTCCCAGTCCTAGGGCAAGAGTGTGGACCTTGTGTAGGGCTGTTATTCTGCCTTCCTGTCATTGCTGTACCTCACTGACTTACTACCACAGAAAGGTCTTCTGAGACCACCCCGAGACCAGCATCTGTTTTATTAATTCTTTTTTTCCCACCTCACACCAGTCAGAATGGCTGAGATCAAAAACTCAGGTGAGAGCAGAAGCTGGTGAGGATGTGGAGAGAGAGGAACACTCCTCCATTGCTGGTGGGATTGCATGCTGGTACAACCACTCTGGAAATTAGTGTGGAGGTTCCTCAGAAAATTGGACATAGTATTACCTGAGGACCCAGGTATACAGAAAAATTTGTTGACTCTTAAGAGAGTGGTTATATTTTCTAAACTTATTTATTTTTAATCTAAGTGACAAGTCACTGTCTGTTTCTGTGTAGTAGGCAGGTAGAGCAGAAACTTGGTCAGTCTAACTCCTCCTAGCATGTGGAGTACTGTCAGAGAAGTTTGTTCAGCTCACCTTTTTGATTATGGCTTTTGAAAAATCACCTTGCCGGGTGGTGAAGGCACACACCTTTAATCTCAGCACTTGGGAGGCAGGGGCAGGTGTATTTCTGAGTTCGAGGCCAGCCTGGTCTACAAAGTGAGTTCCTGGACAGCCAGGGCTACACAGAGAAACCCTGTCTTGGAAAAAAACAAAAAAAAAAATAAGAAGAAAAATCACCCTATGTATGTTATAATTGTATTAAGTAATACACACTTAAAAATGCTTAAACCTTAGTTAAAATAAGATTTCCTTTTATTTCCTTTGAATTTAAGTTTTCCCTTGACTGAGGCCTGTAGAAACAATAAACAAAAACATACAAAAACACATATTAAAAAGGAACTTCAGGAAGAAAATTTATAAAAATCAGACTGAATTACCCTGTGAAAACTGAATAGTACTACAGGGTATTATGTTAAGTGAGGTAAGCCATGCAGAAAGACAAGTACTTATTATCGTTTCTCACTTATGATAGCTTAAAATGTTAGTCTAGAAGAAGAGGAAGAGGGGGAGGGAAGGAGGGAGGAGGAGAAGGAGGAGGAGAGAAAGGAGGGAAAGAAAGAAGAGGAGGAGGAGGGAGAGAGAGAAGAGTAGGGGGAGGAAGAAGAGGAGGAGGGAGAGGAGGAGAAGGAGGGGGAGGAAGAAGAGGAGGAAGTGGGAAGGGGAGGAGGAGGAAGTGGGAAGGGGAGGAGGAGAGAGAGTCATAATAGTAATTATTAAAGCCAGGAAAAAAGGAGTGAAAAGGAGCTATCAGGGGGTTGTATAACAGGTACCACACACATACAGTGGAGTAATGAGCTCTTCTGTACTGTAGGATGATGGGAGTTCACAGTAAGCTCTTAGATATTTTATGAAAAATTATAGGAGAAGAGCTCAGAGGCTCCAAATATTAAGAACTGGTAAGGAAATAGAAATTATCATCACCCTGATATAATTTTATAAAAATGTTTTGAAATATTACACTGTACCTTGGACAGATAAGCAATTATCACATGCTAATTATCAAGGAAAAAAGAATTAGAATGAACAAAAACAGTAACTACATTACTGAAATTAATGGTAGTGGTACCGGACTCTGAGCTATCAAACCAATGTAGCCTGTTCACCACAGATTTATGATGTTAATATTGACAATTCAGAGGAGACGGAGATAAAAGCTGTTACAGTCACATAAGGGCCTGGAAGAGGACAAGAGGGAAAGGTTCAGTTCAATTGAGACATCAGTTCTGGTAAGTAGGCCTTTCCTGATGCAGTTCCCAAAACAGGATCTTAGTGCTTCAGGAAGCCCAAGGAGCTTTGAGGCAGAAATAAACTGTCTATTGACCTGGCATTTAGATCGAGCAGGCCTAATGGGAAGACTGCATCTAGAAAGCAGGTAATTTGTAGTCACATCATGGTTTACTTGGGCATCCAGGTGATTACTAAGACAGCCTGTTAGTGAGAAATACTAACAGAATACTCCAGAAATACTGAGTCAGCGCCTAGTGCTGGACAGCACCAATTCCTTGATTTCATCCTGTTCTGCAGTGAGGAGAGAGATGGAAGACTATGGGAGAGGAGTGTTGTGGACTGAACCGGGCCTTCCAAAAATTCATGTACTGGAGCTGTTACCTCGTGTGGCTATACATGAAGACAGGGTTTTTAAAAGAGGAGATTCAGGTTAAATGAGGTCATCCAGCTGGGGTCCCTAATCCAAGAGGACTCCTGTCCTCAGGGCAAAGAGGAGTGACTCTGAGAGTTCACACAGGAAGACTGCATGAGGACATGGTGAGGCCACACAGACGACTTGGGAGAAACTGAACCTGCCAGCCTCTGTCCAGGGACACCCATCCTCCAGAACTGTGGATAAGGGACTCTGTTATTTAAGTCACCCCACCTGTGGGCTTCTGTTAGGGCCTCTGTGGCAGTTTCTAGGCTGAGTCCTGAGATTCAGATAAGGTTGTTTTCTGGAAACTGCCTAGGGCAAGGGTCTGGTACAGAAAAGCTCTCAGGAGAAGTCGTGAGTAAAAGATACAGGCAATGTTGTTCTTTTGAACTAGAGAATAGATGAAAGAAGTCCATGTGGACAGGGTGCAGGGAAGAGCACTGTGCTTGCTTGGGGTGGGCAGGAGATGTTGCTGTGGTAGAAAAGCAAGGCTCTTTGATAGAACAGGGAGTTGTAAGGAGTGACTCCAAGGACACTGGTAAGTGAAGGAAAGCAGGGCTTGGTGGTACCTGGAGTTGGCTGTGAGGAGTTGGAAGAGTTGTGCTTGACTGACTGACGAGGCTGAAGGAATCTGAACCCTTGCTTTTCCTGGTCAGAGGAGAACTGAGGGCTTAGAAACCGGTGTACAGGAGTCTCCCACCCACGTTCTTTCAGATGCTGTTCAGTCTTGTTGCCCCAGAAAGCTCTTTTATTGCTAGTTAGGCCTCTTTTTTCACCACGTCCTGAATGTAGTGAGCGTGAAGTCCAGGGCTGGTTGCAGCCCCACTGATGCCCTGTTCTTGGATTGGCAACACTATCAGCCTCATTTGCTACATCAGGCTGCTGAAGTGGATTCAGCTCTAACACAGTGTTCATTGTTTCTCTTCATGATAGCATTTATATATGTTTATTTTATTAGGCACATATGAAAAAACAGACCCGACAGCACACAAACGTACAAACAGAAGAATAACCACTATAAAAATCTGGTAGTCCATAGTCTACCGCTTAGAGCTAGTGACTATTGGCACTGGGAGTGCAAGGAAAAAGCTGTTATGGTTCCTGTAGTTTATGGCCATGATCATCCAATATGCAAATATGAATATGATCAATAGGTACGTTTAGAGCCCCTGCTTGTTGTCAGAATTCGTAGGATGACACAATAAACAGTGATTATCTTTGTCAAAGAAACATTTGGGGGGTGATATTCTCAGGTTGTACAAAATCTTAAAGTTTGCTCTTAGAAAGAGGTGGCAACTTCTTTGAAATTAGGTCTCACCACTTAGAACTGGAATGTTATTTTAAAGGTATACCTTAGAAGTTTGATGGAGGATTTTGTTTTTAATTTTAGTTTAACTGTCTTCCTTTAAGTATATTTACTGTATTACTTCACTCTTGAATGAAGCTTAATTTTGAAAGTGCTGCTCATAGACCAGAGAACAGGGCAGTAAAGTTGGATATGCAGTGTTTCCTGAAGAAAGACAAAGCAGAAAAGCAGGCTGATGGTAATTAACTTTGAGCTGGTGAGCACTCGGCTCCCAGGAAGGCCCACCGCTTTGCTCTAATATGCCGTCCTTTATCGTCCTCTCTGAACTGTTGTCTCATTTCTGATGCCAGGAGCCTTTCAGAAGCATCCTAGGAATGCTCACATCTGGTCACCACAGCTGCCTAGTAAATCTGCTTTACCTTTCTGATGTTGCAGCTGACGCACGTGGACAAGGCAAGCTTCCAGGTGGACGCCTTTGGAACCTCTTTCATTCTCGATGTGCTGCTGAACCAGTAAGTGCCTACTGCTGAGTTGTCTTCACATCAGATATGCTACCTAGGGACGTCAAGGTGTCCATGCTGCTGATAGTAGGAAATGAATGCACATTAGAAGTTGAACCATGTTACCAGCTCACTTTCAGAAATGTGGAATGGAAGGCAAGGGTTCTTCCAGCACCTGCATCATGAGAACATGTCCGACCTGAGTTTCCGATGGATGATAGATTAGGAAATACACTTAAGGCAGTAAAAGCCCCTTTCTCTGTGTGTGTGTGTGCTTGTATGTGGACATATCCATGTACATACGGGTTCATTCGTGTATAGGTGGGTCTGGAGCTCAGAGGACAATTGGTGGAATTCGGTTCTTACTGTTTGGGTCCTAGCCATTGAAATCAGACCCTCAGGCTTGGTAGCAGGCACCGTGGCCTGCTGAACTGCTGAGCCATCTTAACTGTTTCGTTCTTGTGGTTTTTGAGAGAAAGGGTCGGGGAAAGAGAGAGGGACTTTTTACTCATGTGCATTCTGTCCAACTTGCTTATGTTCTTTGAAAAATTCTGCATGTAAAACCACATATGACCATATTTACCAGAACAAAAATAAGAAGCTTATAATGCTGGGAGAAAAGTAGATTTTAAAAAAGATATGGTATGAAGATATTAGAAAATGTTTTTCTTTTTGGCCTGGTATCTATACTAAATGTAGGTGGTACATGGCTATTTCCTTTTTAAATTTTTCTTTACTCTTGAATTTATACATATGTATAATGAAATACTGTATAATCTTAACCATAATTACTCAGTTTTTATACCCCTACTTCTCTATTTCTCATATTACCTCAGCACATTCTTTTCCCGACTTTGTGCCCCCTTAAATTACAAACTGAATCTAGTTAGTACCGTTCATATATGCATGGACATGGGACTGTTCACTGGAGCACAAGCATCCTACCAGTGGCCACATCTCAGAAATGATTGTCCAACTCTCAGCAACATACTACCACTGACTACTCAGTAATCCCTGACAATACCTATGCTGGTGTTTTGGCTGGCTTGATCTTACGAGGACGTACGCAGGTGACTCCAGCTGCCGTTGGTTCATGGGTGCACATGTGTATCATAGTCACTTGCTATGGTGAAGAGACACCATGACCAAAGTAACTCTTATAAAAGAAAGCATTAAACTGAGGGCTCGCTTAGAGCTTTAGAGGTTCTCCCATTATTACCATCATGGCAAGGAACACGCTCATTGCAAGCATACTTGATGCTGGAGAAGTAGCTAAGTGTTCTACATCCTGGTCGGCAGGCAGCAGGCAGAGAGAGATGCTGGGTCTGTTGTGAGCTTTTTGAAACCTTCAAGCCCACCTCCAGTGACACACTCCATAAGCCCACCTCCAACAAGGCCACACCTCATAATTCTTTTAATCTTTCTCATAGTACCATTCTCTGGTGTCTGAGCATTCTAATATATGAGCCATTGGGGGAATTTCTTATTCAAACCACCACAGTCTACAAGGCAGCATTCCATAGCGCTCTTCCCCATCCTCCAGCTCTTATGTCTTCTTCTACCTAGTTTTCTAAGATGTTCCTTTGTGTGTGTGTATGCGTGTGTGTGTGTGTGTGTGTGTGTGTGTGTGTGCATGTGTGTGTATATGTGTGTGTGTGTGCATGTGTGTGTGTGTGAGGCATGATAATGTAGACATCCTGTTTGGGTTAAGCACTAAGTCTCATATTCTTGGTGCTTTGACAAGTTATGTATCTCTCCACTGACTCCTGACCAATGATAAAGAAATTTCTATGACCCAAGTTAAGAGCAGCCAGGGTCTATGGGTATAAACATATAAGCACAGATATTTAGAAAGCATTTTAACATCATGACCATTGATGTTAAGAATATAACCGTAGAAGGTTTTACTCAGGGCTGGTCACTTCCTAGCCATGGGCTAAATAATTTTTACACTCTCAGAAAAGGAATTTCATTTCGTGGAGCAGGACTGAAGTCTGGTCACAGCGTTATGACTTACTCCACATCAGTTGCATTGTTATTGCACCATGGGGCACAACTTGCCTTCAGGTTGGAGTTGCAGCGTGCAGAGCAAGGGTAAAGCCATGATGTGTTTTCGCCCCCATCAGCCTAGGTAGCACCTTACAGCATGGCCCATGATGGACATCAGGAAATTTCTTGCTTATATTTTGATTACTTTCTCTGTCTGATAGCCAAAGTGTGTGTATGCATGTGTGTATGTGCGCTTGTGTGTATACACATGTGAGCATGTGTGTGTGTGTGTGCACACGTGTGCATATGTATATGCACGTGCACATACATATATTGTGTGCATGTGTGTTGTTTTCATCAATAGGGTCTTACAGTCCAGTAAATCCTCATAAGTAATGGGAACAAGAGCACAGCTAAATGACAATAGTCTCTGTTACTTTTCAGATTTCTGGGTTCTCCCTGACCAAATAACTTGTAGGGAGGCATCTCACGACTTATATTGCAACTTATACGTAATAACCCATGAAGTCTATCAGTGAGCCAATTGTCTATTAAATACCGGGTATTCCATTTTAACTCCTTTTTTAAAAGTTATGTTTTGGAACTAGCTTACTTATTAGCAGGTTCTGTAGGCTTTTTCACACAGCATTAATTTTGCATACCCTACTCCACACTGCTCTTCTCCCTGTGCCCTGCCCTCATCCCCATTTCATTCATCAACTTGCAGGATTATCCACTCACAAGACATTTTACATTTCACCTGTGTTCTTCTGTCCCTCCAATTATTTCCTTTTAGCTGGTTTGTGAGATAGGGGACGTCTATGTGGTTTAACTCCTTAGGGTGAGCCCTCCCTTCACTCCCCCTGTTTAATCCCTGGTCATCCAACTTCCCTATTTTAGTTTTACCTAAAGCGAATCTCCTGCTTTCCATCTTGCAAGCACCTCCCAAAGCTCTGTCTAGTTTCCCGGTTTATGCTTGTGCTGCAAGTTAAACACCCAGAAGAGAAGGTTTGAAGGCATGGTCTGCATGTGAGAGGACAGAGCATTTGTCTTCCTGGGCCTGAGCAGTTACCTTATTCAGTATACTTTTTTTTCTAATTCCATTCATTTAGGCAAATTTTATGATGTAATTTTTCTTTACAACTTAGCAACATTGTATTGTACATAGGTGCTGTATTTTTTTATCCGTCCATCTCTTGGTACATGTATAGGTTGATTTCATTCTCGAGCTATTGTAAATAGAATGACAGAGGAAATAATGTGAAAGTGGCTCTGTAGTTGAGTATAAAGTGTGTTAGTAGCTATTTTTTCTATTCTGTAAAAAACAGGTTTTTTTCTACCTCATTTTTAACTAGAAGTTTTGTTTTATTTTATTTTATTTTTATTGATTTCATGGTTTCAGTTTATCTCACTGCTGAGGTTCTATTGGTTTAGAAAGAAGGAAAGTAGAAATTGAATTTGCTTTTTAAAAGTTTTGAGCTCTTCTCTCATGAAGGAATTCAAGGACTCTGGAACAAAGGAAAATTTTTTTCTTTTACTACAAGAAAATGTGTAGCTGCATATCAGTTGCAGAATAGATTTAATTATACTTATTTTTAGGTTGAAATTGAAGAAAAGGAATCATTATGTAACATTCCTTCCAAACAGACAGTAAGCCAGATTATCTATAATCAGATTATACAAGAGTTCATTCACCCTTTGGGTTGTAGTTTTGCAGAAGGCATTTTAAAAATTTAGAAAGGCTAAAAGCAAGAAACACAGCCAGTCCCTGTTTTGTCAGAGTTATTAAGGTTAGCGAGTGGCTTCCTTCATGGGTCATGGCTATGAAATTTCACTCTTTAGGACAGATACATTAATAACAGCAAACATATGGCCTCCTCTGCTATGATTAGTCCTAAGGCTAAACTGGAACTTCCGAAGGTCGGCAAAGGATAGAAGAAGGCTCAATAAAGACATCCAACATATTATCTGAGCAGTCCAGGCTGAGTCTTTTCCTGTAAATTACTCAACTGTTTTTTAACGAGTGAATAATTAAACAGAATAGTGGGAACTTTTTCTTTTCTATTCCCTGAGCATTTTATGACAGGTTACCTGTCAAAATGACCCCTCTATCAACAGACCACAGAGAAGCAAATGCCACAAGCAGAGAGATGGGCTCTACTGGAATGTGACACCTAAGCAAGCATTAGAAAGAACTCCTTGTCTGAAGTCCTTGTTTTTGGAAGAGATGCTCTTGTGCAGCTCTCAGGTCTGGGATGATCCAACTCCAAGATGTAGACGTGGGTCTTGTTATTATTATGGACTCTTTCCCTCTCCTTATTTCAGTAACATCCAAACACTTTCTCTCTCACACTGTGTGCCTTAGTCCAATCTTTTTATTTTCTCTTTCACCGAAGGGATGGTACCTAAGACTTGGAGGAGCTGACCACACTGAATAGAAGACAGCAGGGGTGCTGGGGTTGGGGTGGGGAAATCAAGGGCAGGAACAGAACACTCAGATTTTGGTCAAATGGGCAAGTTCAGACTTGCCAATTAGGAACATTATGCCTTCTTTCCATTGTAGCCTTGAATTTATAGGAAAAATAGGGGTCCAGATACATAAAAGACATGATATGTATTCAACTGGGAGAAAAAGCTAGTTCAGGAAGTCCTCCCTCTCCCCCTCCCTCTCCCTCTCCCCCTCCCCTCCCCCTCCTCTCCCCCTCCCCTCCCCCTCCCCCTCCCCTTTTCATGTGTATATGTTATATGTGTATGTGTAGTCCATCTATTTTGTTCCTGCCTTATACTATTATCATGTTATATCCTACAGATCTAAACCTTATGTCTATCCATTCTCTTGATCTTTGGCATTTATATCCTCCTCCATGTTTTTTGTTGTGATGAATAATGTTTCTTTGGATATTTTCCTACACAACTTATATTTTTCTCTTGAGTAAATATCCAAAAGTAAAATTATCAGGTCATATAGTCCCTTTCTTGCTAGAAAAATGCTCAAGTGTTTTCTCTAGTGGACTTTTGAGATTTTAGTTGTGGTATGACATGTGCTTCTTTCTGTGAATGCTATGTCTAGTGTAAAGAATTACTAAGGTTTTAGATTTTTGTATTGTCTATTGCAAATCTGGAAAGACTTCTATATTTTCTTTTTTCCATTTTTTATTAGTTATTTTATTTATTTACATTTCAAATGTCATCCTCCTTCCCAGTTTCCCCTCCACACCCCCCCCAGCCCGTTCCCCCTCCCCCTGCCTCTATGAGGGTGCTCCATCACCTGCCCACCCACTCCTGCCTCAGCACCCTAGCATTCTCCTACCCTGGGTCATTGAGCCTCCACAGAACCAAGGGGCTCCCCTCCCAATGATGCCCGATCAGGCAGTCTTCTACTAGATATCCAGCTAGAGCCATGGATACTCTTTGGTTGGTGGTTTAGTCCCTGGGAGCTCTGGGAGGGTCTGGTTGGTTGATATTGTTGTTCTTCCTATGGGGTTGCAAACCCCTTCAGCTACTTCTATAATATCATTTCTTTTCTTTTCTTTTTTTTTTGTGTTGAGTTTTTATACTGAGACTTCTTTATTTTTTATTGGATATTTTCTTTATTTACATTTCAAATGTTATGCCCTTTTCTTGTTCCTGCTTCTATGAGGATGTTCCCCATCCACCCACTCCCACCTTTGGGTCCGTGAATTCAATGGCTATAATCTTATTATGCTTCCTTGATTCAAAGTGAAACTTTTCCTTAGAAATAGATATTGAGCTTTTGAAACCTCTGCAGGCAAGAGTCTCCCATTGACAGAATACCCTAAGGAGCTATATGTGGACCATGGACCTCACATATTTTATCCTTAGCACAAGCATATTTCATTTCTGTTTTTGTTCATTTGTTTCTTTGCTTGTTTTCTCTCTTTTGTTTTGTAAGCAGGGTTTTGATATCTATCCCAGGTGGCCTCCAACTTCCTCCTAACCCTCCTGTTACATTCTGAGTGGTGGGATTGTAGTGTGCATTGATGGCCTGCTTCCATGATTATTAGCTTCTTCTTCCTTACCACCACCACCTCCACTGTCACCATCATGAGAGGTTGTAGTTTTAAACCATAAGCCCCCAAACTAAGATTTTGTTAGTATAGGTGTAGTTTCCTCGAATGCTAAGACATTCTTTGAACCATCCAGCATGGTTTGATTATTACTAGGTCTGCCTTAGGTTTCAAAGCCCAGAACTGAGGGAATTGGAAAGGAGGTACTGGAAAGGCCATTGGATCTGTCTGCTGTTGAGCCAGAGAGTGACTTGTAGAGAACAGACATTAAATACTAAAGCTAAGACCTGGGAAGTTATTTCTGAAAGGATGAAGTGAAGGACTTCTAGAGATTCAGAGGGGAGCTGGACCCTACACATCTTTCTATTACTGGTTCACATAAACTTTCTGTTGTTTTGTTCATTATTAAAAATATAGCCTTAACGTCTGGAATAATGACATATGACTATAATTCTAGTAGGCAGGAAACTGGGGTAAGAGAATTGTGAGTTGTAAATTAAGGTCCACCTGGGTTATCTAATCAGAGACTATGCCTACAAAATGGGAATAATCATCCATAGGAAAGCCATAATGAAGTCCATTACTTTATACTATTATGATATATATATATATTAATAAAAAGAAGATACAGCTATTACTTGATATTTTTAGCATTATCTTCTCTTTTTAACTGATAAGAAAATAAGAAAATCTGGAGGTTATAGCATGCTTATGAGCATATTATTTAAATTTGTAGATAAAAATAAAGAGGCATTTAATAAAAGCAAGGCCATAGTCAGGTTGTCAAGGAAGATAGCATAGAAATACTATTTTCATGTTTGAAATGATTTCTGTATATATTTTTCATTTATACATGTATTAGATCAGTTGAAAATGTATTTGATAGATTCAGTCAGTACTTTAAATGTGCAACAGTGAAACCTGCATTACAATTAAATGGTTTTGCAGAATTGAATAGATGCCCTTTTCATTTTTTACAGTGATTAGAGGACATATTGCACACTGTATCATCAGCATTCTCTGCTATCTATCAACAAGATGCCAAATGATTTAATCCTGCCAATTACCGAGCAGTGGTAGTAGGACAGATGCACAATAGTTTTAGTCTATATGGACAATACAACTAATTGAATTTCTTAGACATAGTATATCTTAATTGTATGCTATTGCTGCTGAGGTGTGGTATGGACAGTGGCCCAGGGTGGTGCACATCTGTGTTCCCATTTGTTTGGGAAACTAAGGAGGAAGAGTTACTTGAGCTGGTGAGTTCAATGAAACATTGGCAAATTTGTCTGAAAAACAAAGATAGTAATGTATTACCAAAGCCAAAACCAAACCAAAGTGTTCTCCAAAACAACAAAATATATTGGATGAATAAAATATTTTTTGAAATAAAAGATGTATGTGCAAATAAATCTTTCTGTTTTCTAGTTACTATTGAGTTGTAGAGGAAGGTACAGAGTATGCTTTATATATATATTGTGTTTTAATTAGGCATTTTCCTCAGTTACATTTCCAGTGCTATCCCAAAAGTCCCCCATACCCTCCCCCCACTCCCCTACCCACCCACTCCAACTTTTTGGCCCTGGCGTTCCCCTGTACTGGGGCATATAAAGTTTGCATGTCCAATGGGCCTCTCTTTCCAGTGATGGCCGACTAGGACATCTTTCGATACATATGCAGCTAGAGTCAAGAGCTCCGGGGTTCTGGTTAGTTCATATTGTTGTTCCACCTATAGGTTTACCCTTTAGCTCCTTGGGTACTTTCTCTAGCTCCTCCTTTGGGGGCCCTGTGATCCATCCAATAGCTGACTGTGAGCATCCACTTCTGTGTTTGCTAGGCCCTGGCATAGTCTCACAAGAGACAGCTATATCTGGGTCCTTTCAGCAAAATCTTGCTATTGTATGCAATGGTGTCAGCGTTTGGAGGCTGATTATGGGATGGGTCCCGGGGTATGGCAGTCTCTAGATGGTCCATCCTTTTGACACAACTCCAAACTTTGTCTCTGTAACTCCTTCCATGGGTGTTTTGTTCCCAATCCTAAGAAGGTGCAAAGTGTCCACACTTTGGTCTTCGTTCTTCTCGAGTTTCATGCGTTTAGCAAATTGTATCTTATATCTTGGGTATTCTAAATTTCTGGGGTAATATCCACTTATCAGTGAGTACATATTGTGCGAGTTCTTTTGTGATTGGTTTACCTCACTCAAGATGATGACCATCTTTGGCAGAGAAGCATCCTTCTCTGCCAAAAGGTCCATCCTTTTGCCTAGGAATTTCATAAATTCATTGTTTTCAATAGCTGAGTATACTCCATTGGTAAATGTACCACATTTTCTGTATCCATTCCTCTGTTGAGGGGCATCTGGGTTCTTTCCAGCTTCTGGCTATTATAAATAAGGCTGCTATGAACATAGTGGAGCATGTGTCCTTCTTACCGGTTGGGACATCTTCAGGATATATGCCCAGGAGAGGTATTGTGGGATCCTCTGGTAGTACTATGTCTAATTTTCTGAGGAACTGCCACACTGATTTCCAGAGTGGTGGTACAAGCTTGCAATCCCGCCAACAATGGAGGAGTGTTCCTCTTTCTCCACATCCTCGCCAGTATCTGCTGTCACCTGAATTTTTGATCTTAGCCATTCTGACTGGTGTGAGGTGGAATCTCAGGGTTGTTTTGATTTGCATTTCCCTGATGATTAAGGATTTTGAACATTTTTTCAGGTGCTTCTCTGCCATTCGGTATTCCTCAGGTGAGAATTCTTTGTTCAGCTGTGAGCCCCATTTTTTAATGGTGTTATTTGATTTTTCTGGAGTCTACCTTCTTGAGTTCTTTATATATATTGGATATTAGTCCCCTATCTGATTTAGGATAGGTAAAGAACCTTTCCCAATCTGTTGGTGATCTTTTTGTCTTATTGATGGTGTCTTTTGCATTGCAGAAGCTTTGCAACTTTATTAGGTTCCATTTGTAGATTCTCGATCTTACAGCACAAGCCATTGCTGTTTTATTCAGGAATTTTTCCCCTGTACCCATATCTCAAGGCTTTTCCATACTTTCTCCTCTATAAGTTTCAGTGTCTCTGGTTTTATGTGGAGTTCCTTAGTCTACTTGGATTTGACTTTAGTACAAGGAGATAGGAATGGATCAATTTGCATTCTTCTACATGATAACTGCCAGTTGTGCCAGCACCATTTGTTGAAAATGCTGTCTTTTTTCCACTGGATGGTTTTAGCTCCCTTGTCAAAGATCAGTTGACCATAGGTGTGTGGGTTCATCTCTGGGTCTTCAATTCTGTTCCATTGCTCTACTTGTCTGTCACTATACCAGTACTGTGCAGTTTTTACCACAATTGCTCTGTAGTACAGCTTTAGGTCAGGCATGGTGATTCCCCGAGAGGTTCTTTTATCCTTGAGAAGAGCTTTTGCTATCCTAGGTTTTTTCTTATTCCAGATGAATTTGCCGATTGCCCTTTCTAATTCGTTGAAGAATTGAGTTGGATTTTGATGGGGATTGCATTGAATCTGTAGATTGCTTTTGGCAAGATAGCCATTTTTACAATGTTGATCCATTTACAATGCCAATCCATGAGCATGGGATATCTTTCTATCTTCTGAGATCTTCTTTAATTTCTTTCTTCAGAGACTTGATGTTCTTATCATAGAGATCTTTCACTTCCTTAGTTAGAGTCACGCTAAGGTATTTTATTTTATTTGTGACTATTGAGAAGGGTGTTGTTTCCCTAATTTTTTCTCAGCCTGTTTATCGTTTGTGTACAGAAAGGCCATTGACTTTGTTGAGTTAATTTTATATCCAGCTACTTCATTGAAGCTGTTTATCAGGTTTAGGAGTTCTCTGGTGGAGTTTTTAGGGTCACTTATATATACTATCATATAATCTGCAAAAAGTGATATTTTGAGTTTTCCTTTCCAATTTGTATCTCCTTGATCTCCTTTTGTTGTCAAATTGCTCTGGCTAGGACTTCAAGTACAATGTTGAATAGGTAGGGAGAGAGTGGACAGCCTTGTCTAGTCCCTGATTTTAGTGGGATTGCTTCCAGCTTCTCACCATTTACTTTGATGTTGGCTACTGGATTGCTGTAGATTGCTTTTATCATGGTTAGGTATGCGCCTTGAATTCCTGATCTTTCCAAGACTTTTATCATGAATGGGTGTTGGATTTTGTCAAATGCTTTCTCCGCACCTAAGGAGATGATTATGTGGTTTTTGGATTTCTTCAGGATCTGTTGTTATATCTCCCTTTTCATTTCTGATTTTGTTAATTAGGATGTTTTCCCTGTGCCCTCTAGTTAGTCTGGCTAAGGGTATATCTATCTTGTTGATTTTCTCAAAGAACCAGCTCCTAGATTGGTTGATTCTTTGAATAGTTCTTCTTGTTTTCCACTTGGTTGATTTCTCCCGAGTTTGATTATTTCCGAACATCTACTCCTCTGGGGTGAATTTCCTTCCTTTTGTTCTAGAGCTTTCAGGTGTGTTGTCAAGCTGCTAATGTGTGCTCTTTCTAGTTTCTTTTTGGAGGCACTCAGAGCTATGAGTTTTCCTCTTAGATATGCTTTCATGGTGTCCCATAATTTTTGGCTTGTTGTGGCTTCATTTTCATTAAACTCTAACAAGTCCTTAATTTCTTTCTTTATTCCTTCCTTGACCAAGGTATCGTTGAGAAGAGTGTTGTTCAGTTTCCATGTGAATGTTGGCTTTCTATTATTTAATTTGTTGTTGAAGATCAGCCTTACTCCATGTGATCTGATAGAACGCATGGGACAATTTCAATATTTTTGTATCTGTTGAGGCTTGTTTTGTGACCAATTATGTGGTCAATTTTGGAGAAGGTACCATGAGGTGCTGAGAAGAAGGTATATCCTTTTATTTTAGGATATAATGTTCTGTAGATATCTGTTAGATCCATTTGTTTCATAACTTCTGTTAGTTTCACTGTTTAGTTTCTGTTTCCATGATCTGTCCATTGGTGAAAGTGGTGTGTTGAAGTCTTCCACTATTATTGTGTGAGATGCAATGTGTGCTTTGAGCTTTACTAAAGTTTCTTTAATGAATGTGGCTGTCCTTGTATTTGGAGCATAGATATTCAGAATTGAGAGTTCCTCTTGGAGGATTTTACCTTTGATGAGTATGAAGTGCCTCTCCTTGTCTTTATTGATGACTTTGGGTTGGAAGTCGATTTTATTAGATATTAGAATGGCTACTCCAGCTTATTTCTTCAGACCATTTGCTTGCAAAATTGTTTTCCAGCCTTTCTTTCTGAGGTAATGTCTATTTTTTTCTCTGAGATGAGTTTCCTGTAAGCAGCAAAATGTTGGGTCCTGTTTGTGTAGCCAGCCTGTTAATCTATGTCTTTTTATTGGGGATTTGAGTCCATTAATATTAAGAGATATTAAGGAAAAGTAATTGTTGTTTCCTATTATTTTTGTTGCTAAAGTTGGCATTCTGTTCTTCTGGCTGTCTTCTTTTAGGTTTGTTGAAGGATTACCTTCTTGCTTTTTCTAGGATGTGGTTTCCATCCTCGAATTGTTTTTTTTTTTTTTTGTTTTTTTTTTTTGTTTTTTTTTCTGTTATCATCCTTTGAAGGGCGGGATTCGTGGAAAGATAATGTGTGAATTTGGTTTTGTTGTGGAATACTTTGGTTTCTCCATCTATGGTAATTGAGAATTTGGCTGGGTATAGTAGCCTGGGCTGGCATTTGTATTCTCTTAGTGTCTGTATAACATCTGTCCAGGCTCTGCTGGCTTTCATAGTTTCTGTTGAAATACTGGTGAAATTCTGATAGGCTTGCCTTTATATGTTACTTGATCTTTTTCCTTTACTGCTTTTAATATTCTATCTTTATTTAGTGCATTTGTTGTTCATATTATTATGTGTCGGTAGGAATTTCTTTTCTGGTGCAGTCTCTTTGGAGTCCTGTAGGCTTCTTGTATGTTCATGGGCATTTCTTTCTTTAGGTTTGGGAAGTTTTCTTCTATAAATTTGTTGAAGATATTTGCCCGTCCTTTGAGTTGAAAATCTTCATTCTCATCTACTCCTATTATCCCTAGGATTGGTCTTGTCATTGTGCCCTGGATTTCTTGGATGTTTTGAGTTAGGACCTTTTTTTTTTTTTTTAAAGATTTATTTATTATATGTAAGTACACTGTAGCTGTCTTCAGACTCTCCAGAAGAGGGCGCCAGATCTCGTTGCGGATGTTTGTGAGCCACCATGTGGTTGCTGGGATTTGAACTCTGGACCTTCGGAAGAGCAGTCGGGTGCTCTTACCCACTGAGCCATCTCACCAGCCTCCGAGTTAGGATCTTTTTGCATTTTCCATTTTCTTTGATTGTTGTGCCTATGTTCTCTATGGAATCTTTTGCACCTGAGATTCTCTCTTCCATCTCTTGTATCCTGTTGTTGATGCTCGCATCTATGATTCCCAGATTTCTTTCCTAGGGTTTCTATCTCCAGCGTTGCCTCACTTTGGGTTTTCTTTATTGTGTCTACTTCCCTTTTTAGGTCTTGGATGGTTTTTTTTTTCAATTCAATCACCTGTTTGGTTGTGTTTTCCTGCAATTCTTTAAGGGATTTTTGTGCTTCCTCTTTAATGTCATCTACCCGTTTTTAGCAGTGTTCTCCTGTATTTCTTTATGTGAGTTATTAAAGTCCTTCTTGATGTCCTCTATCATCATCATGAGATATGCTTTTAAATCCGGGTCTAGTTTTCCGGTGTGTTGGGGTGCCCTGGACTGGGCGAAGTGGGAGTGCTGGGTTCTGATGATGGTGAGTGGTCTTGGTTTTTGTTAGTAAGATTATTACGTTTACCTTTTGCCATCTGGTAATCTCTGGAGTTAGTTATTATACTTGTCTCTGTTTAGAGATTGTTCCTCTGGTGATTCTGTTACCTTCTATCAGCAGACCTGGGAACTAGCTCTCTCTCCTCTGAGTTTCAGTGGTCAGAGCACTCTCTGCAGGCAAGCTCTCCTCTTACAGGGAAGGTGCACAGATATCTGGCGTTCGGACCTCCCTCCTGGCTGAAGATGAAGCCCCAAAACAGGACCTTTCCCAGAGGCTGTGTTGCTTTGGCCTGTCCCAGAAGTTGTTAGCTTCTGTAGTGCACACTCTCACCTGTGCAGACTACTTTTGGTGGAGTCGCGGAACCAAGATGGCGCTTACGGATGCTGAGGGAAATCCCTCCCGGGCTGGGTGGACACCTGTCCCCTGGCTGGGAAGGTGGCCGGATGCCTGGAGCCTGAAAAGGGCGCTGCCTCAGAAGCTCTGTGGCTCCTGCCTGTCCCAGAAGCTGTTAGCTTCTCCAGATTATGCTTAGTACAGGTGATAATATTTCATAGAGGTTGTTGCTTTGGTGTCTATGAAGTATTTTTCTCATCATATTGTAGACCACTCTCTTACCACATACCATGAATATATGTGTTTTCTCACATATCAACGTATCATTCCAGTCAGTGAAAGCTAGTATGACAGATATAGTATATATCCCTGTCCCAGGACTGAGAATTCTTCAACAGTTCTCTTTCAGTATTTTAAAAATCACCTCTATATCCATTCCCAAACTACATGTGTTCTCTCTCTCCCCTTTAAAACTTTGAAGGTGGCATGGATTTGGGGATTTTTATTTACGTAATATTTGTACTAACTATAGGGCATATTCCTGGAAAGCCTCATATTGTCCCAATTATTATAGTGGGAGCCCACTAGGGTCCTGTGTTCTTTCAACATGGCTCTACTCATGGATAAATACTTCTTAGTTCTGGCTCTGCAAGAAAGACTTTGCTTTCTGAGACAACTGGATTGATATTTTACTTCTAGATTTCTATGGGGACTAGTTTATACATGAAGCTTTATCTCCTCTTGCTATTTCAATTGTATATCACCATCATCATATTACATAAGAAGAGTTAGGCAACAGCTATTATCATTTCCTATTGTTAATGGAATCATAGAATGAGCATTTGAGCCTTTGGATAGCTCAGCTATCACTTAACCTCATGACTCTAACTTCCCAGTTACAACTCCACTCAGAATATTATTGTAGCTAATCAAATGATGATTATTTGGCCCTTAAAAAATACTACAGATCCAAAGAATTAGATTCTTACTGTTCTCCAAGAGGGTCTATTTAATTAATGGTCTTGAAACCCACTAGCAAACAGTTTGATGTCTTTTCTTCCACAGCTAAAAAATTTGGCCAGAGATCTGCAGTCAGGTTCATTTCAGATCAGAGAAGTTATTCTCATGTTCAAGTCATTGTTGGTCATGGAAATAGGAACTTTCCAGTAAAAGGTGTCAAAAATCCATGGTCATTGTGCCATCAAACCTGGAGAAAAGAGGTTTTGCCTGATAAAATATTTCTGATAAAGCTTTGAAAGAAACTGATCACCCCCTCCCCACTCATACCCAAACACTCACGTGGATTTTGAGTTGTATAAGATTTAGCTAGGACATTTTATTTTTAAAATCAGAGGAAATACTTGTATAAAGTGAAGGGAGGTGCAGCAGACAGGGAGGCAATGCGTCAGTAGTACTGTGTGAAATCACTCTAAGCACCAAGAGGTTGAGTGTTAATGCCTGAGATGAACTTAGTGACACATACCTCTAATCCTACTCAAGAGGATGAGGCAGGAGATTTGATGATTCAAGATAGCCTGGGCTACATATGGAATTCTAAGCCAGCCTGGATTTCAGGAAACACTGCTTCAAGAAAGTAAAAGTATATTACTATAATCCTAACATTCAGGAGGTTGGCACAGGAAAATTGCTGTAAGCTTAAGGCTATATAGTATGTGTTACACCAGCTAGAGATACATAGTAAGACCCCAGCCTAAAAAAAGAAACCAAAAATCCAAAACCAAAATACCCTAAAATACATACTGTGATGGTTTTTATATGCTAGGCCCAGGGAGTTGCACTATTAGGTGTGGACCTATTGGAGTAGGTGTGGCCTTGTTGGATTATGTGTGTCTCTTTAAGACCCTCATCCTAGCTCCCTGGAAGTCAGTCTTCCACTACAGCCTTCAGATGAAGATGTTGAACTTTTAGCTCTGCCTGTACCATGTCTGCCTAGATGCTGCCATGCTCCCACCTTAATGATAATGGACTAAACCTCTGAACTTTAAGTCATCCCCAACTAATTGTTGTCCTTATAAGAGTTGCCTTGGTCATGGTGTCTGTTCACAGCAGTAAAACCTTAAGACAGAAGTTGGTACCAGGAGTAGGGTATTGCTGTGATAGGCCTGTCCATGGTTTTGTTTGGAAGAATGTGGATTTTGGGACTTTGGATTTGGAAAGTAGTGGAATGCTTTAAATGGGGCCAGGAATATGGAAGACTTTGTTGCTGAGTATGATTTGAACTGTGCAGATTTGATCTGCAGTCAGGTTCATTTCCGATCAGAGAAGTTATTCTCATGTTCTAGTCATTCTTGGCCATGGAAATAGGAACTGTCCAGCGAAAGGTGAAAAAATCTATGGTCATGGGCCTGGCCCAAGAGGTCTCAGTGGAGAAGAATTTCAGAATGAGGCCTAGAGATTGTTTTTGTGGAATTTGGTAAAGAATGTGGCTGCTTTTTGCCTGTATCTGAAGAGTCTACCTGAATCTAAGGTAAAGAGATTATATTAACTATATTGACAAAGGAAGTCTCAAAAAAGGCCAGCAGAGACTTTGTTCTCTGATTAAGTCTCATGAAGAGCATTTTGAACAAGCATAGCAAACTTAGAAAGGAAAAATATAAAATATATGGTTCAAGTATTAACAGGGCACCAGGAAGTAAAGTGGAACTGAATTCTATGTTCTAGGAGATAACAAATGAAAGGATTTTGGGGTAAGATCCTACCCAGCTAAGTTTAGATTCAGATATAAACACACCTTTAATCCCAGGAGACAAAGCCAAACAAATCTCTAATTGCAAGACCAGCCTGGGACAAAGCAGGTTCTAGGTGAACAAAAATTTAAATCCAGGCCTGGTGGTACACACTTTTAATCCCAGCATGACAGGAAACAGAGCCATGCAGATCTCTGAGTTTAAGGTTAATCTACAGAGCAAATTCCTGGAAAGCCAAGCTTAGGCAGAGAGGGAGTGAGAAAACAGAAAGCTGGTAATAGAAAAAGGGGACCATGTTCCAGTCCCAACAAACAGCAGAACATGGCAGCTACAGCCATGTGACTCTGGCTTTAGAGTAAAAAATAAATGGCACTACTGGCATACTTGATGCTGGTTAGCTGGAGCTAAGAAATTAGTGGTGATTAAGAAGAGACCAGCATCACTGAGGTGAAATCTTCTTGGAAGTGTTTCCTGAAAGCACAAAGAAACTGTGTTCCAGAAATAACCAAGGTTGTACCTCGTGCTGCAGCTGTACTTGATGATGGGTAAGAGTTACCCAGGTGGTACTGGTTTTGAAGGCATGAAGGGGTCATGAACAGCAGCTGAAGCTTGGCACTGTGAGAGGCCATGGAAGGCCATTGGTGAAGGTGCAGCCTCAGTTGCAGTTGACAGCCCACGACTGAGGGGGTCATGTAAAGGATCTGAGGCCTGGCACCATGAAGAGAGCCTATGAGCTATTGGTGAAGCTTAGTTGCAGCAGAAGAAGCAGTGTTTTGGAGATACCAGTACCATGAGATGACTACCAAGAACAGCAGCAGCAGTGAAGTACAGGCATCTGGAGCCTAGAAGACAAGCGGTGTGCCATAAAGGGCAGAGCTGGAGAGGTGACAGAAGCCCTTGGAGGAGCCTAGAAGATCTTGAGTGGATCCTAGACATTGGACTGTTCAAGTCTGATTTTGCTTTTGATTGTGACTGTGCCCTGATATTTTTCCCTCTGAAGTAGGAAAGTATTTTAGTGAAGCCTACAGTTAAGAGATTTTGAATTTTAAAAAGACTTTGGATTCTGAAAGATATTAGATATTTTAAAGGGATTGAAATTTTAATATATGCCTGAGATTCTCTCTTCCATCTCTTGTATTCTGTTGCTGATGCTCTCCAAAACTTAGGATACCCCGAAAGATGGCCTAGTCGGCCATCACTGGAAAGAGAGGCCCATTGGACTTGCAAACTTTATATGCCCCAATATAGGGGAATGCCAGGGCCAAAAGAATGGGAATGGGACGGTAGGGAAGTGGGGGGCGGTATGGGGGACTTTTGGGATAGCATTGGAAATGTAATTGAGGAAAATATGTAAAAAAAAAAAAAAACTTAGGATACCCAAGATATAAGATACAATTTCCTAAACGCATGAAACTCAAGAATAATGAAGACCAAAGTGTGGACACTGTGCCCCTTCTTAGAATTGGGAACAAAACATCCATGGAAGGAGTTACAGAGACAAAGTTTGGAGCTGTGACGAAAGGATGGACCATCTAGAGACTGCCATACCCGGGGATTTATCTCATATTCAGCTTCCAAATGCTGACACCATTGCATACACTAGCAAGATTTTATTGAAAGGACCCAGATATAGCTGTCTCTTGTGAGACTATGCCAGGGCCTAGCAAACACAGAAGTGGATGCTCACAGTCAGCTATTGGATGGATCACAGGGCCCCCAATGGAGGAGCTAGAGAAAGTACCCAAGGAGCTAAAGGGATCTGTAACCCTATAGGTGGAACAACATTATGAACTAACCAGTACCCTGGAGCTCTTGACTCTAGCTGCATATGTATCAAAAGATGGCCTAGTTGGCCATCACTGGAAAGAGAGGCCCATTGGACACACAAACTTTATATGCCCCAGTACAGGGGAACGCCAGGGCCAAAAAAATGGGAATGGGTGGGTAGGGAAGTGGGGGGGAAGGTATGGGGGACTTTTGGGATAGCATTGGAAATGTAATTGAGGAAAATACGTAATAAAAAATATTAAAAATAAAAAAAAAAGAAATTTTAATATGTAAAGACTGTGGGACTTTTAAAGTTATTTAGATCTTGGGGATGAGTAAGAAAGCAAGCGTTAAATGTGTTTGTGTGTCAAGTTGACAAGAGGTCAATTGTGCTGGCTGATTTTGTGTGTCAGCTTGACACAAGCTGGAGTTATCACAGAGAAAGGAGCCTCCCTTGAGAAAATGCCTCCATGAGATCCAGCTGTAAGGCATTTTCTCAGTTAGTGATCAAGGGTGGGAGGGCCCATTTTGGGTGGTGCCATCTTTGGGTTGGTAGTCCTCGGTTCTATAAGAAAGCAAGATGAACAAGCCATGGACAGCAAGCCAGTGGGTAACATCCTCTGTGGTCTCTGCATCAGCTCTTGCTTCCTGACTTGTTTGAGTTCCAGTCCTGATTTCCTTTGGTGATGAACAGTAATGTCGAAGTGTAAGCTGAATCAATCTTTTCCTTCTCAACTTGTTTCATGGACATGATATTTGTGCAGGAATAGAAACCGTGACTAAGACACATTCATACACACACATACATACATACATATGTGCATGGATACAACAAACATTGGATTCTTGTTTTTCTTATGATCTTAAATAAACTTACTGTGTTTGAGTATCAAAATGTTCTAGATTTCCATAGGTAATACTGCTTTTTATATTTAGTAAGTGGAGATTTTTAAGAGAAAAGTCTCACTCATATTTTTTATGGTACTTTAGATTCCTTATCTCATATTACTGTCTCCAGAGGCTGGGCAGTCACATTATGCGTCCTTTACATGGAAAAGACAAAAAGAGAGCACACTGTGGTAACTGATGCCTGTGATCCCAGCACTTGGAAGGCTGACGCAAGTGGATGGTTTGAGTTTTAGGTTTCCTTGGAGTTACATAGTAAGTCCTAGGCCAGCCTGTATTAGAAACAAGTACCCTTCCAACCCCCTTAAAACACAAAAAGAGTATCTTGTCCTATGTCCCACTGGAGAAACTAGGAATTTTAAAAATCCTTTTTATTGAAAAATAAGTATTTTCATACAATATATTCTAATCACATTTTCCCACACTTACCTCTTCCCGGATCCTTCCCTCCCATTTAACTCTTGCTCGCTCTCTCTCTCTCTCTCTCTCTCTCTCTCTCTCTCTCTCTCTCTCTCTTAGAAAAGAGATCTCTCCTTTTGTTGTCTAATTGCTCTGGCTAGGACTTCAAGTACAATGTTGAATAGGTAGGGAGAGAGTGGGAAGCCTTGTCTAGTCCCTGATTTTAGTGGGATTGCTTCCAGCTTCTCACCATTTACTTTGATGTTGGCTACTGGTTTGCTGTATATTGCTTTTATCATGGTTAGGTATGGGCCTTGAATTCCTGATCTTTCCAAGACTTTTATCATGAATGGGTGTTGGATTTTGTTAAATGCTTTTTCAGCATCTAACGAGATGATCATGTGGTTTTTGTCTTTGAGTTTGTTTATATAATGGATTACATTGATGGATTTTCGTATATTGAACCATCCTTGCATCCCTGGGATGAAACCTACTTGGTAAGATGGATGATTGTTTTGATGTGTTCTTGAATTCGGTTAGCGAGAACTTTGTTGAGGATTTTTGCATCAATATTCATAAGGGAAATTGGTCTGAAGTTTTCTATTTTTGTTGGGTCTTTATGTGGTTTAGGTATCAGAGTAATTGTGGCTTCATAGAATGAGTTGGGTAGAGTACCTTCTGATTGTATTTTGTGGAATAGTTTGTGAAGAACTGGGACTAGTTCTTCTTTGAAGGTTTGATAGAACTCTGCACTAAACCCATCTGGTCCTGGGCTTTTCTTGGTTGGGAGACTATTAATGACTGCTTCTATTTCTTTAGGGGATATGGGACTGTTTAGATCATTAACCTGATCTTGATTTAACTTTGGTACCTGGTATCTGTCTAGAAACTTGTCCATTTCATCCAGGTTCTCCAGTTTTGTTGAGTATAGCCTTTTGTAGAATGATCTGATGGTGTTTTGGATTTCTTCAGGGTCTGTTGTTATGTCTCCTTTTTCATTTCTGATTTTTTTAATTAGGATGCTTTCCCTGTGCCCTCTTGTGAGTCTGGCTAAGGGTTTATCTATCTTGTTGATTTTCTCAAAGAACCAGCTCCTCGATTGGTTGATTCTTTGAATTGTTCTTCTTGTTTCCACTTGGTTGATTTCACCCCTGAGTTTGATTATTTCTTGCCGCCTACTCCTCTTGGGTGAATTTGCTTCCTTTCTTTCTAGAGCTTTTAGGTGTGTTGTCAAGCTGCTAATGTGTGCTCTCTCTAGTTTCTTTTTGGAGGCACTCAGAGCTATGAGTTTTCCTCTTAGAAATGCTTTCAATGTGTCCCATAAGTTTGGGTATGTTGTGGCTTCATTTTCATTAAACTCCAGAAAGTCCTTAATTTCTTTCTTTATTCCTTCCTTGACCAAGGTATCATTGAGAAGAGTGTGAACCAATGTGAAAAGGATTCATCTGAAATGAAGATGTTGTGAAATAAAAGGAAAAGCACAATATTGTAATAAAATATTAAAGGAGATAATTATTGCATATCTGAGAAAAGATAATGGCGTTGGGTATCTAGAGGAAAGTAAAAGGGATAAAAAATGGAAGGGTTGAAGGATATAGGTGGGATGGGGTAGACATAAAAACAGGACAGATTTATAAATGGTCAATAAGAGAGAAGGTAAACACCTAGAGGAGAGTCCGGATCCAGTCCTGTCTCCTGTAAAAGCCCCGCCAGAATACTGTAAAGCAATGAGAAACCATTAATCATATAATTTCAGGAAATGTTTTTCTTTTATATTTTCCCCAATGATTCTGGGGACTAAACTCACTGCTTTCTGCATGCTAGGTGTTTTAGGGTTTTATTGCTGTGAACAGACACCATGACCAAGGCAACTCTTATTAAGAACAACATTTAATTGGGGCTGGCTTACGGGTTCAGATGTTCAGTCCATTATCATCAAGGCAGCATCCAGGCAGGCATGGTTCAGGAGGAGCTGAGAGTTCTACATCTTCATCTGAAGGCTGCTAGCAGAATACTAACTTCCAGGCAGCAAGGATGAGGGTCTTATAGCCCACACCCTCAAGGCCACACCTACTCCAACAGGGCCACACCTTCTAATAGTGCCAATCCCTGGGCCAAGTCTATGCAAACCATCACACTAGGCAAATGCTCTATCATTGGTCAATACATCCTCAGCCTGGGAAAAATCTTCATAATTTCATAATATGAATTTCTAGATTGAACGAGCCCATTGAATGCACAGGACAATATGCCAAGTCTATGCAAACCATCACACTAGGCAAATGCTCTATCATTGGTCTATACATCCTCAGCCTGGGAAAAATCTTCATAATTTCATAATATGAATTTCTAGATTGAATAAGCCCATTGAATGCACACGACAATAAATGAGGAAAAAAGATCTACACAAAGATACACAGTTGTTAAATGCTAGAAGAGCAATGAGAAAAGAAAAGATTAGAACAAACTCAAGGGAGAAAAAAAATCTCAGGTTACAACACTGAAGATCAGAATAGATCAGAGTTACAATAGCAGTACTAGTGATGTTGAACATTCTGCAGCTTACTGAACTAAAAATCTAAGTCATCAAGCAACAATGAGTTCCCAAAGCCAGATGCTGTGCCACGAACTTCCCAGCACTTGAGAAACTAAGTCAGGAGAGTGAGTGGTTTCAGGGCCAGTCCGGGCTGCAACACCTTGTCACAACATCCCTGCAAATATGAGTTCTCAGAAAGTATAGCAGTGAAGCACACAGGAAATTAATCTGATTAAATATGATTTCGGGAAGGCACCGGGAACTGAACCAGAGAGAGGAGAGGGGGAGTTTTTGGTGGAGACAGCCCCAGCAAGATTGTGAGGACTGTGATGAAGAGAAAGTTCATGATGACAGCTGGCCCGCAGCTAACAGCAAGCCCAGAGTGCAGTGAGTCCGATGCTGGCAGTAGTATGCATAGTAACTAAAAATGGGTTTGGTGAATCACCGGTATTTGCTCGTACTGATTGCTCACTGTTTTACACAGAAGTTTGAGGTTGTTTGGTGATGTGTGGTTCAATGTATGTCATTAAACACAAAAGTTATGGAAAGAAAAATTCATCTTGTCTTTGGGTTTAGTGATCCGGAGAATGACCTCTGAAGTCAGGCCATTCGGTCCAATCCTGTCTGCATGTCTCGCCCTGCATGCCTCCACTGAGACGCTTGCTCTCTCTGCTTCGCTGTCTCACCTGTGTGGAAACACAGCACCCCCTTAACAAGAGGCCTGTGTGTATTACATGAGTGAATGAACATAAAGCTGTGAGACAGTGTTTAAACAGTAATAATAGTAGGAGGGGAAGCGTAAAGTAAGCATCCTTTAAAAATAAATGGAAGCATTTAGCAGAAACTTTATGCTAACAAAACCAAAAATATATATGATATGTATAATATATAGTATGACCTATAATAGTGACCATTTAAATGTGAAATTTATAGCTGATTGGTATAATTTCTTTTGTTTCTTTTCTCCTTTGTGCTTTTTGTATTTTGTTGTTTTGTGATAGGGTTAACTCAGGCTGGCTCTGGAACTGACTATGTGGCTCAGGGTAGCCTGGAGCTCAGAAAAATCTTTCTACCTTAACTTTAGGGGTGCTGGGCTTCCGGTGTATGCTACTGCATCTGAAACATCTATTTATATAATTCTAGCTTTTGATACTAGGAACCTTTTCCTTTTTAGTATGAGTTTTAAAATTTATTGTATTATTTTCTGTATATGAGTGTTTTGCCTGCATTCCTGATGCCAAGAAGGCAGAAGAGGATGTTGAACTCCCTGGAACTGGATTCACTAGTGGTTGTGAGTGGCCATGTAGGTGCTGGGAACTGAATTCAGGTCTGCTGAATGAGCAGCAAGTGCTCTTAGCTATTGAGACATCTCTCCAGCCCTAGTATGAATTTTTATTAAGGTGTTCCTTAATTGTTATTTTCTGCCAAATGGATGGAAAATAATTTACCAAATAACGTTGGAATTACGGTACTGTGAACTTAAAATTCTGATTTTCTTATTATAACTGTAATATGAGTTTATTATGAAACATTCGGAAACTCTGCAGACATAGAACAAATGAAATTTATAAATCAGTGATTTTACTACCCAGGGAAAACGCCTGCTAGCATTTCATTGTTTGCTTCTGTTTTTCCTCACGTATACATATATTTTCTCTCTTTTGCAACATGTGGTACTTTCTTTAAGAAGACGTTACAAGTATTTGTTATTAAAAGACAGTGTTTCCTACAGCCAACTGGCCTCAGACTTACAGATGGCCTTGACCTCCTGTCCCTCCTCCTTTTCAGGTGATAGAATAATGGTGGTTCACTGCCAGGTGTGGTTAAACATCCTTTACTGGCTTATATGGAACAATAGTGCCAGAAGTATAATTGTAAGTTTTGTCGTGATTGCTATTTTGAGAGAGCATCTTGGTCCATAGCTTAGGCTGGCCTGTTCTTAATACAGTCAAGTCTGACTTCACAATCACCATAGTTGTGCTTTAGATGCCTGAGGCCACTGTTCTTGGGGGATTGTAAGTTTTGTATCTTATTTAATTTCCTGTCTGCCTTTTCCAGACTTTCTCTGTGATATTATATTGTCAGTCTTTATAGCTAAGCATTTATACACATTTGCAATAATTTCTTTAGGTAAAATTCATAGAAGCCAAGCTATTTATTGTTGAACTGCTCTCTGAATGTTTTGTGCAGCTACACCCGCAGTATTTATAGATGTTGCAGTTCCTTAATAGTTTTGTCAACATTTTGTTTTCTAATAATAATTATTTATAAAAGTCATACAAATATTGTTTATCTATTTTTTATTAGACTATTGGGTGTAAAATATAAGTTTAAATTTTTTATACTAAAATTTGAAAGATCATTTTCTCTATAGAAGGAAATAATGAACTATCATTAACATTGTATAATGATGCCAATTATGTGTATTCTCAGTGACTGTTATATTCTTCATAAAGATAATGATACCATTGACAAATGGACAGAATAGACCTTAAGTGTTGTAATAAACCAAGTATGGTATCATGACCACTCAAGGCAATGCAATGGACACACTTTGGAAGGACTTTGGGACATATTTTGAAAATGGAATTGACAGACATCTCTGACCATTAGATATGAGGAAGTAAGAGGAATTGAAGAGCCAGTGGCCATTCCATAGTTCTTAACAAGAGGAGTTTGATAAGTTATTTATGGAGATGGAATGGATGTAAGAAAATCGTATTTGTTACACAAGATTGGTTCAGGGTTCAGGTTTGGATATGTTTAAGTGTGGTACACATACATATGTTAAACTAGTGGAAACATTGATTCTGTTGTTCAGAGGAGAATTTTAACTAGAGTTTTAAGTATGGACATTTTCATAAAAACAAAAAGAGAAACTTTTAGATGAAATTATCAAGGAAATGAAAAAAAAAATAGTAGAAGCAAGGACTCAGCCCTAGTGGCTAGCTGTGTGAAGGACTGAGCCCTAGTGTGAGGCTGTGTGAAGGAATGAGCCCTGGTGTGTAGCTGTGTGAAGTACTGAGCCCTGGTGTGTAGCTGTGTGAAGGACTGAGCCCTGGTGTGTAGCTGTGTGAAGGACTCAACCCTAGTGTGTAGCTGTGTAATCAAGTATTTAGAGTTTAGAAGCCAGCAAAGGAGGTTGGGAAGCAGGAAGAAGAGAAAAACAAGCAACTGTGGATGGTAGGAATTTAAGCAGAAGGGTGCTCAGCAGTGGCAGGTGCTCCTTATGGGTCAGATAAGATGAGCACATTGATCATGGATCATAAGGCATTTGTAGATGATTAGTGAGTTTGATAAGAGCAGGCTTTGAAAGGAAAAATCATACAAATGAATGGTTTTTTTCTAAATAAGAGACATAAAAATTTATACAGTGATAGGAAAGATCTAACAATTTTTTCAAATCCCAGGAGAGGGAAGGATTTCTGGTGCTTTCTGAGTAGACAAGAATGGATGAATTGGGTATATGAGCAAGAGAGGTGCAATGGATTAGCTTTAGATAACTAGAGAGCTAATCATTAACAGTAGGGAAGGCTGAGCATAGGACGTATGGGGATGCAGTGATGGGGGTCTATGCAACTTATACATCTGTATTTGTTTTCCCTTCATGATACAACAAGCAAGAAATAATCTTTGAAAATGGATGGGGGAAGGTAGATGTTGAAGGTTTGAGGAGAGAAATGAAGACATGGGATATGCTGGGACACCGGTGGGTGTTCTACAAACTGCTGTAGGGTGTGAGTGCCAGGCAGTTTTTACGGCTTGCTTATAGTTATTATATGTGAAGAAACACCTTGAGCTGCTATTAGTTTCATTTAGCTGTACTGGTAGGCCTCGAATAGACCCAGGACTTGTTTTCATCAGTATTGGTTCAGTCTGGGGAATGTCATATGTCAAGTGATGGGTTTGCAAGGTAGTGAATGCTGAGACTGACTCTCACTTGAACAAAAGCATGAGGAATGATAGAATGGTAGTAAACCCAATGGCTTAGAAGTTCTATTGCACTCAAAGTTTTGAAATGGTGTGTTAAGAAAGCTGGAATAGGTGCTGGAAAGATGGCTCAGTGGTTAAGAGCACTTGTTACCCTTTCAGAGGACCTGGGTTTGGTTTCTACAATCCTCATGTTGGCTTACATCTATTTGTAACTTCAGTTCTAGGAAATTGTCCACCCTCTTTTGGACTTCTTGGGCACTAGGCATTCACATAGTGTACACACACACACACACACACACACACACACACACACACACACACACTCAGTCACAGACATGCATAAAAGTTTAAAGCATGAAATGAAAATAAAGCTCAAATAAATGAACATGGTAAAAAAGAAGTAGAGAGTATTAAAGCAGATAATACTATAACTGGAAGGTTAAAGATATTACTATGGCTACTAGGGAATGATATCCAATCTCACTGGATGAGATTAAGTTGTTAATTTGAATGGTGACTTAAGTAGATACCAAAAATCTCCAGAACGTAAAATAGGAGTGATGTTGGACAGTGTGATCCTGAACCAAAACTGAAACTTTGAGAAAGTGAGGGGAAGTGACTGGAAACCAGAGACTACAGGATGTGTGACAGTATAGTCTGATGCATGGCATAAAAAAGGAGGTAAGTTTTAGTGGAATGAGGAAAAATTGCTCAACTGAAAATGAGAAACAGACATATTCTCCCTCTACCACCAGACCCCCATTAGCAAAGTTATACAGCTCCTACTCAAGAAACTCTGCAGTGCTGCTTCTGAGAACAAGATGATGAAGAAAAGAACAAAAACAAAAGTTGCAGCTAAGGGATGGATTCTGTGGATAGCCATGTGTGAATTCCAGAAGGCATCATGACTGTGAAGCAGCTGAGTTGTGGGAGGAGACAAAGCCAGATAGAGATTAGAGAGTTGGCGATGGGAGCTTCCTAAGGTAACTGGCATAAACTGATATAAAGGGCCTGGTTAGATTAGCCTTTGGGATTCTAAAGGAGACGGAGAAGATGAAGCTGCAAGTGATGGTGGTGCTCTCTTGCCATGGATCTTGCCAGGTTTGGAGTCCATACCTGACATTTACTTATGAGGTCATGTAAGATTGGGAAGGTGAAGGGAAGCTGTGGGTGCAGTTTTACTTTGAATGCATGGCTCTTCTTCATTTCTGATGATGAGGTAAAGAGATTTGCCTTACTATCAGAGTGTTATAAAAGATAGTAATTATCAGCAAATGTAGTTAATTTGAACCATTCTTAGTTCAGTCTTTTTCTTTATTTTTAAGACCTCACTGTGTATTGTGCTGGCCTTGAACTCATGATCTTCCTGTCTCTGCTTTCTAAGTACTAAGATTACTGGCATATCCTACCACATCTGGCTCATTTTAATACCCAAATCTCTTCCTTCTAGAATATGCATTGGGAAGTTTGAACTCATGATCTTCCTGCCACTCTTTACAAGTTCTAAGATTATTGGCATACCCTACCATATCTGGCTCATTTTTATAACCAAATCTCTTACTTCTAGAACATGAATGGGAAAGCTAGGTAAATCTTGACATAGGTTTGGCATTTTCTTCTTAAAGCTAGTCCTACTCCTGACTGAGAAGGAGTGAATCTCTGACCTCTGTGCCTGCTCTTGGGACTCTTTTCCTCCTGTTGTGTTGTTGTATCCAACTTCCATGTGATATCTTGCTTTGTTACGTTTTGTCATATTTGTCTGTTATCTCATAAAAGCCTATTCTTTTCTAGTGAGAGGCAGAAATGGAATGCATCTCTAATGGAGAGAATGGAGGGAAGAACTAGGAGGAGGAGAGAAAAGGGAAACTATGAGCTATGAGAAGGACTTATTATATGAGAAAAGGACTTGTTTTCAATAAAAGATGAAGAAGCGGTAAAAGGATTAGTGGGATAGGAAGGGTTAAATTCAGATGGGGAGGAGAGCAAGGTAGAGAAGGGAATATAGAGAGGGTTAAATAATACTAAAGACATTTCAAAAAATTATATGTAGAAACTTCTAAATAAATATACATATATGTATATATATTTCACACGATATCCATTTACTAATAGCATAATAGTATATTTGGAATAACTATTCTGCATACATGTGTGTGTGTATATATATATATATATATACACACATATATATACATACACATATTATATATATATATGTATATATATACATACATATACACATATACACACACACACATACACACACACACACATACACAGAGACACAGACACACACACACACACATATATATATGTAAAGTTATCCTAGAACCAGGTAGCAGTGCTGCTACTAGACACCAGAGAGTATATAGTACTGAGAATGGGTTGCTTCTTTTGATGAAGTTGTTAGCTTGTGAGGGCCCATAGACCCCCCAAGATCTGTACAGGCCATTGCCAAAGTACTAGACTACCCTCCAGATACTCTGCATCTGATATAGAAGCAAAAAAACAAAAAACAACAAAGAAACAAACAATAAACCAAAACCAAACCAAACCAAACCAAACCATCATCAACAACAACAAAACCCCAAACGACAACAAAAAAGGGTCTAGGGTATTAATAGTGTATTTGGTTACCCTCTAGAACTTAACAGTACGGCTCTGTTACTGAAGACATTGCATACTTGAATCATAAGAACTTGGAGGAATCAACCTATTATAGACCTACAAGTTTCAGCCCTCCTGGCTAGCTTTGATAGTGCTAGAAGGTCCTTAGCAAGCTACCAAAAGAGAAAAATAATCACCAATTTTACCCATCTATGAAACCTGTGACCTAAACCATTGATGGGACTGCCATGCCCACTGGTGCAACAGTGAAAGGAATACCATAGGAGCACCCAAGCACCTTATGCATGAAGTTAATCCATGATCCACGAGATGAAACCTATACCTGACACCATTACCAGGCCAAGGCCCTGTGGCTAGACTGGCCATGGACCCTAAGGAAGAAGCTACTACTATTGTGTTATTAAATAGACACACTATTAAACTGGCTCCTAACTGCTTATTATATGAGTAGAACAATGCATCTCTCAGTTCTCGGGTAATCTCTTATTTACAGTAGATGAGACAGAGACCCACAACTGGCCAGGATGTAGAGAATAGGAGACTTCAGAATGCTGCGCCCTGAGTAACACATCTATGCTGGACCATTCTCTCCAAGGCATAGGGATCATTGAAGAAGAGGGAATATAAAGATCATAAGAGCCAGCTGTGGTGGATGACGCTAAGTAAATCGTGTCTTCTTGACACAGAGGGCAAAGCCACACAGAAGTTGTCAACAGCACTCACACACAAGTCTTTTTTGGGTCCAAAAAAACCCAAATCCCAGCATGGAGTGTGGAGATGGAGATAAAATTTCATTCCTGGATGCAGAGCTGTTAACCATTGTTAGTTGTTGGGAGAAGAAAAAGTTAAGTTTTCTCTAAGGGTGTGTTGACTAGTAGTAGACCATATATGCAAGAATATCTGGGCTGCACAAATTGGTCTTCATGGGTTAAAAAAAGAGAAAAGAAAATGACACAAAGTTAGTTGGGGAAGAGTATGGATCTGGGAAGAGTTGATGGAGAAAGGGTGAGTATAATCAAAATACATTTTATTAAGTTCTCAATGAACTAATAAAAAAACTAAAAACAAAAAATGGGACTGGGGCAATGCCTTAGTTGGTAAAGTGCTTGCTGAATTAGCATGGTGGCCTGAGTTTGAATCCCAAAGCCCATGTTGAAAATAGTTAAGTGTCCTTAGAAGAATCAAGTTAGTCCTAGATTTGGCAGTGTTGGAGAGGCTCGTGTCTCCCTTGGTTGAATGTCATACATGCCACCCAGTGCTCCTTTTCATTGCTTTTCTGTTGTGTGTTCCCTGGTATCCTTGATTGTCAAAGTGGCAATGAGCTACAACAATCAGAACATGCAACAGAGCATTATATGCTAATAGACTTACCAGGATATTTGTAAGCTGATTGTTCAATTATACTTTCATGTTTGGTGATGTTTTATGGTATGTAAATCTAGGAGGTTCTGATTTTGTAAATGTGAATGTGACTAGGCTTTCCCCTTACAGTCCTGTGACCCTACTGCAAAGCTAGACTTAGAAATCTTGTCTTTATTAGAAAAAAAGGAGTCTATAAATAAGATCTAACATTAATGATAGTGCACATCTCAATGTTTGCTAAGCATATTTATTCCTTATGTATACACTGAAAGCTCACTGATAATTTTCATCAGATTTTGACTTAGTAGAGCGTAATCATCTCAGTTATTGTCCCATTATTGTGAAGAGACACCACAACTAAGACATCGCATGAAAGATAGTGTTTAGTTGGAGACATGCCTACAGTTTCAGAGGATTAGTCCATGAGTACTGTGCTGGGGGACATGGCCTTCTTACAGGCAGGCATGGCATTGGAGCAGTAGCTGAGAGCTCACATCTGATTTGCAAGTTGGAAGTAGAAAGAGAGAGAAGGAGGGCGGGAAAGAAGTAAGGAGGAAGAAAGAGGGAGAGGGAGAGACAGAGACAGGCACTGACAGAACCGGTGTGGGTTTCTGAAACTATAAATCCTATCCCTGGTGACAAAGCTCCTCCAACAAGTCCACACTTTCTAATCTCTCCTAAATAGTTCTATCAACTGAGGACCAAACATTTGAATGAGTCTACCTACTCAACTTACCACAGTAACTAAAGTAGACTCACCTTTTAGCACAGTGTTACCCAGAAATTCCCTTGCAATTGCACAAATGAGAGAGCTTTTCATATTTACAGATTGGTAAGTAATAAAATGAAACTCACATCCAAAATTGTCACACATAAGCTTTTATAGTTTCAATTTCATGTCGCGTAAACAAAACAGGATTTTTAAACACTGGTTATTATGAACTGAGGAAATAGATACCAACTTTGCCATAAGACTGAGTTGTAGAATGGGTAATTAACTCTTGGTGCTACAAAGGCTCAGGGACTGCCTCTTGCTTTTGTCTAGTAGGATTCTCAGCTAGATAGTTATCTCCCAGGAAATGTCTAGTTGATTATTCTTGCTTAAAAGGAGCAAGAAAAAGAAATACACAAGAGAGAAGGTGATTTGATAAGGATTGGCAGAAGATGCACAGAATAAAAAGTAAGATCAAAGTACTTTAAAACGTTCTCAGCTTAGTATTTAAGCAAATTAAAATTAGGTTCTTAAAGTTTCCATAAGTCGTTCCAATAACCTTTTTATAGCTAAACATCTAATGATGTTTTTGATCTTCATTGTGACCCCTATACTATATGGCTTATAGTCATCTTGGAAATTTTGTTGTTCTTTTATATTCATATTATCCCAAGTAATTTTTTCTCAAGTATTTGGCAGTTACTCTGAATAAAATATATTGATTATCTGTAATATAGCAGTTACTAAGTGTGAGTTACTCAAATGCATGAGCAGCCTATGCCTTGGAGTTTATTACTTTGCATGGTTCTGTGCATTGACCATGCAGATGGACTTCATGTGGTGCCAGCCCGGACACTACCATTTCTAGAATCCAAAATGACCTCAGCTGTGTGCTTAGAAAGCAGTGCCAGTGGGAATGCAGGTGGTGCTGTTGGTGAGGAATTGACTCTTTGTCTTGTACATGGTTTTGGTTGTTGCTTGGGTTTCCTGACGTCATAGTGGTATGACTCAAAAACGAGATTTCCAAGTTAGTTTTCATAATAGAAGCTGTGCAGCACAGATGATGCAGGGGATCCCTTTTTCCAACTGAGCTAAGAGCCAGCTCAGCTATGGGAGGAGAGGACCTCACCCGCAGCGAGAGAGGAGTGGAAAGAAAAGAGGCCTCTTTAATCAATAGCATCTGTGGGACACAACAGACTTCTAGTGTCAACCTATATAGGAGGGACTCAATTTTTCATTCCATTATAGCATCGGAATAAAGTTCAAGGGTCATGTTCTCAACCTTTGGCTCAAGTCTCGGTGTCATGAAGGCTTCTAAGGTAACTTAGGTATGAACATTGAACCTAAAGTAAGTTATTCCTTCCATATAATCCCAAGACGAAGGTTGATAAGGACAAGATGAATGCAAAAGCCAATCCTGTTCAAATAGTGCAAAGAGGACATACCCAAAAGCCACTAAGACTGAGAGGACTGTCACCTGGTCCCCCTGTTCTGGTAAAAGAAAATGTATTTTATTTGAGTCTCGATATTTATTTATTGTTTGTTTGTTTTGGAGAATGAGTCTTACTATATAACCCAAGTTGGCCTTGAACTCTGTCCTCTTGCCTCAGCCTCCCAAGGCTGCAATTAGGAATATGCACCACTGTGCTTAACTGGGAATGATTGATTAAGGTTTTGACTCTTTTTTGGGAATGGTTTTTGTGGTTTTTAGCTTTATTCTCTGATCATCATTTTTTAATGTATGAAGTGGCCTAGATTTTAGCTTACATATTTTACGACTTTTTGTTGATTCTTTGTGAGTTCCACGTCATGCACCCCAGCCCTGTACATCTCCCCATTCTCTTGTATCTACCCTTCGCTCTCGAAAACTACCCCACGAACAAAATACACACACACACACACACACACACACACAGAGGAGCAAACAAACAAACAAAAAACCCAATGCATAGAAAAACATTTATTCGCTCAAGCTGTAGTATGCCACAGTATATCCCTCTGTCCACACATCTTCCTTACAAATGTTCTTTGCAATGAGTCTTGTTCAAGACCTCTGGCTTCCGCGACACCATCAATATTGGATCTTCATTAGGATTCCTCCCAGTTATCCTGTTGTTAGGCTCTAGCATGGAGATCCTGTAGCCTTTGACCAGCAAGACTGTTTTTTGTTTTTTTGTTTTTGTTTTTGTTTTTCCTTCACAAATTCCAACCATTCACAGATAATACAGATTTTGAGGTGGCCCATCTCAGAGGGCTGGGTGGTAGCCCATTGTTTTCCCTTATCTGCACCACCAGGGAGAGTTCTCCAGCACTGCTCTGGCCAGGCCACTCATTGTTGCCATCAGTAGGAGGCAGGGTCAGCCCTTGGGGCTGGCTCAGCCACATCCACCCCTTCAGAGCCAGCTAGCTGCACTGTGCTTTCCAGTCAAGGCAAGGGCACATTCTCCCAAGTGCTTCAGCCTACAAGGCACTGGGCCAACTCTTGTTTTAACACCCTTGGGGCTGGCTCACCCATGCCTTTGTCAGCTCCATTGTGTTGTCCAGGTGAAGTGCAGGGCTTGCTCTTTTGAGTACTTCAGCCAGTGAGGGGGCAAGGCTAGCTCTCCCATCCTCTTGCCCAGCTCTCCCAACTGCTACAGGTGGAGGGGATGCTCACACCTATGCCACCTCAGGGCAGAAGTGTGGTGATGTGCATGGAACCCGCTCACTTGTGCCCACCACCAGAGTCAGCTCTGCCATACTGTCCAGGTGAGGGGCAGGGTTTACTCTCTGAGTGCCACAGCTGTTTGTTGTTGGGGAGGTCTAGCTCTCCTAGGCTCCTGACCCTCTGGGTAGCTTTCCTAATTTTGGGAGTCAGCTCTCTCACACCCCTGTCCAGGGCCAACCCCACTGTGCTGCCTGGTCATTGTTCTCTACTACCACTGTGTGGCATAGTAAAACACAAGTCTCTGTCTATCTTCCTTTTTCCTGTGCCACTTGGGATTTGATTGAATTTTTATGTGTCCTAGGCATGAAATAGATTTGGCCACCAAGCCAGGCATCAAGCTAGGATAAACATAGGACTGCCATCTGCTCTGCCCCTGGCTGATAGAAGAACAACATGACCAACATGGTGTCTCTTTGCCCATTGCCAGGGGCATTGCCAGCTTATGTATATCTTTCTAGGCCCAGTTTCTGACTATACAGTGTTTTAAATGACTGGTTATGATTCAAGCTAGTATTCTAGTAATACTATTTTTAATTTGGTGACCTTCATGTGTATCTTATTTGAATTTACCCTATTAATCAAAACTTATGTAAACATCTTTTTGAGATAGCTCCCTCCCTGCAGCTTAGGCTCTGTGAGACATGCCTTCAAGATTCTTAATAACAGTTTTATGATCCTATCTATGATTCATACTTACATGATTCTTTTAGGGCTGGGGACTGGAATGGGTCAGCCCTTGTTTTGAAGGCATGAAGACCTAGGTTTGATCTCTCTCACTGAGTGGAGAATCCCTAAAAACTTTCCTGTTTAGGGGAGTAATCGAGTTCCTTGTGAGTCTTAGAAAGGCTTTTCTCTTGATATATGGTCTTGAAGAAGCAGCCTAAAGTCTTTCTGAGGTTTTAGCACCCAATCTTCTTATCCTTGCCTTAATCTTAGCCCCAAGGACACGTTGTAGGGATGGTGCCTTAGGCTTGGTAGTTGCCTTGAGGCTGTTTCTTGGAAAATGATGGCCAAGCCAGTTAGTTCATTTGTTTCTTGGGCAACTCCAGTGAGCATATTGGAAGCAGTGTGTCCTTAGCACAGCGCTTCAAAGTGTAAGAATCTCAGTCCTTTCCTGGGTGGTTTGGTTAATGTGATACTTGGGCAAGGTAGTGTCTGCTGGTTTTTGTTATCACAAAGCTATTGCCAGGACATATTTTGAATATACAGTTAATTGTTCCTTAGGAGAGTCATATGTTTGGAATCTAGTGAACACTGTCTACTAACAAGACTATATGTAGACTGGAGACATGAGATCACTTGGGAGTCACCACCACTCTTTTGAAGATTGAAGGGAGAGAAATCTGGAAAGATCTTCTCAGAGTAAAGTTAATAAAAACATAAAGGACTCCTGAGCATCGTGTGTTATGCTGAGGGACCGTAGGTAACTGTACTCATAATACAACCTAGGAACACTCTGATACTGTGTTGGGGAGCAAGGCTCTGGCCTGTGGAGAAGGTAAGTGTAATTGTTGAAGTTTGATAGGGCCATTGCAAAGTTACAACACAGTACAAGAGAAAGGGGCATGAGGAAGTTTATAGTATGTAGGAATAGGTGATTATCCTGATTATCCAAGAATATTAACTGATTAAGAGGACAAGACAGAGGTGAACAGCAATGAACATTCCCAATAAGGGGCTCAGTAGGTATAGCCTTGTTCTTACAGAGGTCTTAGGTTCAATTGCCAACACCATATGGTGTCTCACAGTCATCCCAGAGATCCTGTACTGTATTCTGATCTCATGGGCACCTGGCATTCATGTGGTACATGCCCTCATATAAAGGCAAAACCCTCCTATAAATTAAATAAATCTAAAATGAAAAAAAGCAATCAAAACATTTCAACTGAGAATTCTAGAGAAAATACTTGAAAATCCAAATTAGTGAATAGGTAGTGGATTGATTGAAATCAAGATTATCAAAGCATCAAAATATCAGAGATGTTTTTGACAGAAGATTTTCCTGCCTAATCATTAAAATAACAATACTTAGCATACTTTCACAAGAGTACAAGCAAAGAAAAACAGAATTGTATGAACTGTTTGTGGAGTAAGTTACATGGCGCCTTTTCAAGCAGTGCAAGTAGCTATGGATGCTTGATTGGAAAGGCTGCGAAATTCCTGAGCAGAGGGTTTTTCTTCGCTGTAATTAGTCTTGCTGTGATTCATACTGTCTTATCGCTTAGATTTTATAATCCAAGTGAAAATATTCCCTTGACATTTGAAAACTCGGAAGGCTTCAAATTTGTTTTTGAGGAACTAAGATCATTACTACTGCTGCTACAACTGTTGTTTTTCTAAAGCCTATTCCCTTTCTTTTTTAAAAATTTAATGAGATATTTTCTTTATTTACATTTCAAGTTTTATCCCCTTTCCCCATTTCCCCTCCGAAAACCTCCCTATCCTATCCTATGTCATTCTGTGAATTCTGCCTACATATAACACAATTTGCCTACTACCTACCCATACATACTTGACATATTGCAAATGTTTTTATATACATATTTTAAGGCTCAAGTTTATTCATTTAAAAGTGGTCAGTGTTCACTAAAAATTGACTTATAGTCCTGAAATTTCTAATAAGATGACAAATGTCCTTATAGCTTAATTAACTTTTTAGGCTTTTTTAAAATCTGCAACATACAACCTGACACACCTTAGTGAGGTCTCCCCTAGAGCTAACAGGAGAGTGCAATCCCGGAAGTGGGCAGGCGTCTGGGAGAGTCATAGTATCTGTCCCCCTTTGTAGCATGTATCAATTTCCCCTAGCACTACGAATACTAGTCAATAGGGATGAAGCTTCTAGTAGATTCTAAGCTCAATTTTCCCCTTTCTAATGACATATATGTGATGTCTTCAGCAACAGGTTGTAGAGAGTAACCAATAGCATTGTCAATAGCCTGTGATGTTTTTAGGTACAAAATCCCAACACCGAGAACTCCTTCGACAATGACCGAAAAGGATAGAACCCATTCTTGGTCCTGGGGATTGTTTTTGGTAGCATGTGATGTCCATTTGGGTCATTCTTTCCTGCCATTTTATTTAACTCTATCTAAATTCATTTTGTACAGGCATGTATTTCAGAAAGCTTCTATAGTAGTAGGTTCCCTTATGCAAGATGGCTCAGCAGATAAGAACACTGGATGCTCTTGTAAAGGACCTGTATCCAATCCCCAACACCCACATGGCGGGCCACAACTCTAAGTCGAGATTCATGAGCTCTTTCATTCTCTTCTGGCCTCCATGGGCACTGTATCTATTAGTACACAGACACACATGCAGGTGAAGCACCAATACACATAAACTGAACTAAACAAATAGATAACTAATTACATGTACATCCAATCATACGAGAAGGTTGCAGAGCAGACTGTGAGAAAAACCAGCATCTAAATGGTTACAATGTTTTGCTTTTCCTTTCTCGTGTTTATTTGTGTGTGTCTGTAGCACTTGTGTGTCTGCACGTGGAGGGCACAGGACAACTTGGGAGAGTCAGTTGTTTACTTCCACTATGTGAATGCCAGGACTGAAGTTAGGTTGGCAGGTTGGCACCAGTGTCATTACCCACCGAGCCATCTTGCCGGCCCATTGTTCTCATTTTCTTTGCTCTTTCTTTTTCTGTGTATAGTAGACTAATAATTTGTGAGGAAAAAACATATATGATACATAAAAATGGTAAGAGGCAAAATTTTTGATAGAAAGCTGTAGTAAAAGAAAACAAAACAAGAAAAAACAAAACAAAACAAAACAAAAAGAAACCAAGACTAAAGTCTCTTGAAAAAGGAATCATGTGTCTGTAGTTTCCTTCCCCCAGTGCTGGGTGGGGGAATCGGCTGTGCTCCACCATGGGATCACAGGTGGTGGAGCAGTTCAGCTTCTATCTTTGTAGAAGCCCTAGCTGTCTAGTTATTCCCTCCCTGCCTGCCTGCTTCCTTCCTTCCTTCCTTCCTTCCTTCCTTCCTTCCTTCCTTCCTTCCTTCCTTCCTCTTTCCCTTTCTGTAAAATGTTGATTTTGTTAAAAATATGAATTAAACAATTATTAAAGGCGATCGATATGTGTGAACTTGATGCAAGTTTTCAAATGGGATATCTATTCTAGGCTAACCCACCCCCACTCCCATCCCAAAACACTGGGGGTCAAGCCCAGGACCTCGAGCATGCTTGACAAGGTGTTACTGAGTTATCGTCAACAGCAGGATCCTCTTTAATTGCCATTTCTCTTTCGTTGTTGTAGCGAGTTGCTGTCTTCAGGTTATGTAGAGAGACAGATTGAACATGGAGGCAAGGTCGTGGAGAACAAAGTAAGTAAAATTTCCTTCCTTTGTGGGGTATCTTGTTCGGGGTCCAGACTTCGTGCTTGCTAGATGTGCCTTCTACCAATTGAGCTGTGATCCTTAAATGAAAACTGTACCTGACTCAATGAATGCCTACAAGTCAGACTCTAAAAAGTCTCTGCTCAGTTGTCGTACAACAATCAGTGTAAAATCAAGGGTAGTATGTGTGATCTGGGGTATGAACATGAATGGGCAGAGAGGTGTACATTCACATAAAAATGAAATTACTGCTTTGGTAAATCGTAAAGACCTTAATTTTTAATTTAAAAACGTTAAAATATGTAGTTCAAAGACAGAGATGCACATAAAACCAGATAAGGACCAATGAGTCACCTTATAACTTCCATCCAATTTGAGCTGTAGAGCCTGGTCAGCGAGCCCACAAGCTCATGAGCCCACGTGTTGCTTTGCCCTATCCCCCCTCCAAGCCCCCTGCCCTGCCCCTGGCTCGCCCTGCTCCTGTACTAGGAGACCACCCTCACTGGGGAGCCTGCCCCCCCAGACCACCCTCACTGGTGAATCCCCCTCCCCTGAGTCCACCCTTACTGGGGAGCCTGCACAGCCCCCCCTTTCACCCTCACTGGGGAGCCTGCCCCACACACATCCCCTCCCTGGGGAGCCCACCCTCTTAGCACTGTCATTTATAGTTCCATGACCAAAGCTTCTGTCTAGTTTAGTTTTGTCTATTTGCCTTTAAAGTGTCTCAAGCTTATCTTGGTCCTGCAAAGGCTCTATGCCATAATATAGGGGAATGCCAGGACCAGGAATGGGTTTGGGTGGGTTGGGGAGCAGGGGAAGGGAGGAGGGGATAAGGGATTTTCTGAGGGGAAACCAGGAAGGGGATAACATTTGAAATGTAAATAAAGGAAATATCTAATAAAAAAGAAAGGAGAGAGGGAAGGAAGGAAGGAAGGAAGGAAGGAAGGAAGGAAGGAAAGAAGGAAGGAAGGAAAAGAAAGAGAAAGAAAGAAAAAGAAAGAAAAAAGAAAGGAAGGGAGGAAGGAAGAGAGAGAAAGAAGGAAAGAAAGAAAAGAAAGAAAAGAAAGAAAGAAAGAAAAAAAGAGAAACAAAGAAAAGAAAAGAAGAGAAAGGCAAGCTCTGGAGTCAACCAGTGTGCAGAGAACTGATACAGAACTCTACACAGTTCCACACAACACCAAGAAGATCTGCCAGATGGCACATGCTGGCTGCGCTTCCTCAGGAAGAGACACAAGCTTGTTTAGAGTTTCTTTCAACAGTGATTTGGTTTCAGGAAGCCAGGGCTCCTGTCATCTTGGAAACCTCTCCATCTCTAGTTCATGTGGCAGCACAAAGCATCCCTTCTGCCCTGAAGAAAGCTCTGCCATCTCAACAGGATATGAGTGGCTGGGCAGAAATACAAGCTGTGGGTTACCCAGATTTCAGGCTACAAAACACTGTTTTGTGAACAGAAGTCAGGACCCTGGTGAACATCTCCATACCCAGTTATAAAGAGATTTTGAAGACACTGAGATAGGACAACTGCAGAGGGAATTAGAACTCATATGATTTGATCCAAACCAAGTCCTTTCACAAGGTGGCTACTCTACCTCCACATGTCTATTGAGAGAGAATGTATTTGGGCTTTCAAATCCAGGAGGTGCAACCTGTCACAAAAGTACCAAGGATTCTGAGCAGGAGGGTCAGAAGTCGGTAGCCAGCCTAGGCTACATAGCAAGACTTTGTCTCATAAAAAATAAAGGAGAGAATTGTGCTTAACTAGAGTAGACTTGAAAGACATTAGGCTAAGAAAATAATCTACCAAATAGAGATCAATATTGCCTAATTGAAGCCTAAAACACAAATCTCCACTACTGATAAACAATAGCATGATGGAGAGATGTTTGCAGGATGCATTCTAGACAGTATGTAGGAGGAAGAGGGCAAATATGTAATGCACAGGGTGAACACCACAGTGCATCATGAAGATCAGTGTGCTCTCACCACTGGAAAAGTGGTGCCTTTGGAAGACAGACATGTTAGCTTGTTCCAGTATGCAGACGTTTATATAGATATAAAATAGGACACGGTAACACATAGTTCAAACACAAAAAGTTTACTGTAGATTAAAAAAAAATAGTCTGTGTATTCCGAGTTGTTTAAACCATACAATTTGTGTCCAGGTTCCAGCATCTGATACTCTTGGAGACACTTGTGCCTAAGCAGATCTTAAACCGAGATCTCTGGATATCCTCGATGGTTGATATTCACTCAGACACACAATGCCTAAAATCAGAAATCATTCACCCTTCAGTATCCAGGACCTTTTTAAAAAAATTATTATTAGATATTTTCTTCATTGACATTTCAAATGCTATACCCAAAGTCCCCTATACCCACCCGCAACCCTGCTCCCCAACCCACCCATCCCCACTTCCTGGCCCTGGCATTCCCCTGTAGTGGGGCATACGATCTTCACAAGACCAAGGCCTCTTCTCCTATTGATAGCAGACTAAGCCATCCTCTGCTACATATGCAACTAGAGACACAGCTTTCAGGGGTACTGGTTAGTCCATATTGTTTCTCCTATAGGGTTGCCGACCCCTTTAGCTCCTTGGGTACTTTTTCTAGCTCCTTCCTTAGGGGCCCTGTGTTCCATCCAATAGATGACTGTGAGCGTCCACTTCGGTATTTGCCAGGCATTGGCATAGACTCATAAGAGAGAGCTATATCAGGGTCCTTTAAGCAAAGTCTTTCTGACATATGCAATAGTGTCTGGGTTTGGTGGTTGTATATGGGATGGATCCATAGGTGGGGCACTCTCTGGATGGTCCCTCCAGCATCTTTTTTAAAGGCCATCTTCATGGTTCATTTCTGCAGGAGACCATAAACTACCCAAAGGAAAACCTTGCTGTCAGACCAGAGGGTCTTACTTGTTTTCTTTTTTTTTTTTTTTGATTTTTAATATTTTTATTACATATTTTCCTCAATTACATTTCCAATGCTATCCCAAAAGTCCCCCATAGCGCCCCCCACTTCCCTACCCACCCATTCCCATTCTTTTGGCCCTGGCATTCCCCTATATTGGGGCATATAAAGTTTGCAAGTCCAATGGGACTCTCTTTCCATTGATGGCCGACTAGGCCATCTTTCGATACATATGCAGCTAGAGACAAGAGCTCCGGGGTTCTGGTTAGTACATCATGTTGTTCCAACAATAGGGTTGCAGATCCCTTTAGCTCCTTGGGTACTTTCTCTAGCTTCTCCATTGGGAGCCCTGTGATACATCCAATAGCTGACTGTGAACATCCACTCCTGTGTTTGCTAGGCCCCGGCATCGTCTCACAAGAGACAGCTATATTTGGGTCCTTTCAGCAAAATCTTGCTAGTGAATGCAATGGTGTCAGTGTTTAGAAGCTGCTTATGGGATGGATCCCTGGATATGGCAGTCTCTAAATGGTCCATCCTTTCATCACAGCTACGAACTTTGTCTCTGTAACTCCTTCCCTGGGTGTTTTGTTCCCAATTCTAAGAAGGTGCACAGTGTCCACACTTTGGTCTTCATTCTTCTTGAGTTTCATGCGTTTAGCAAATTGTATCTTATATCTTGGGTATCCTAAGTTTTGGGCTAATATCTACTTATCAGTGAATACATATTGTGTGAGTTCTTTTGTGATTGTGTTATTTCACTCAAGATGATGCCCTCCAGGTCCATCCATTTGGCTAGGAATTTCATAAATTCATTCTTTTTAATAGCTGAGTAGTACTCCAGGAAATAATCAAACTCAGGGGCGAAATCAACCAAGTGGAAACAAGAAAAACTATTCAAAGAATCAACCAATCAAGGAGCTGGTTCTTTGAGAAAATCAACAAGATAGATAAACCCTTAGCCAGACTCACTAGAGGGCACAGGGAAAGCATCCTAATTAACAAAATCAGACATGAAAAAGGAGACATAACAACAGATCCTGAAGACATCCAAAACACTGTCAGATCCTTCTACCAAAGGCTATACTCGACAAAACTGGAGAACCTGGATGAAATGGAGAAGTTCCTAGACAGATACCAGGTACCAAAGTTGAATCAAGATCAGGTTAATGATCTAAACAGCCCTATATCCCCCAAAGAAATAGAAGCAGTCATTAATAGTCTCCCAACTAAAAAAAGCCCAGGACCAGATGGGTTTAGTGCAGAGTTCTATCAGACCTTCAAAGAAGATCTAATCCCAGTTCTTCACAAACTATTCCACAAAATAGAAACAGAAGGTACTCTACCCAACTCATTCTATGAAGCCACAATTACTCTGATACCTAAACCACAAAAAGACCCAACAAAGATAGAAAACTTCAGACCAATATCCCTTATGAATATTGATGCAAAAATCCTCAATAAAGTTCTTGCTAACCGAATCCAAGAACACATCAAAACAATCATCCATCCCGACCAAGTAGGTTTCATCCCAGGGATGCAGGGATGGTTCAATATACGGAAATCCATCAACGTAATCCAGTATAAAAACAAACTCAATGACAAAAACCACATGGTCATCTCGTTAGATGAGGAAAAAGCATTTGACAAGATCCAACACCCATTCATGATAAAAGTCTTGGAAAGATCAGGAATTCAAGGCCCATACCTAAACATGATAAAAGCAATCTACAGCAAACCAGTAGCCAACATCAAAGTAAATGGTGAGAAGCTTGAAGCAATCCCTCTATAATCAGGGACTAGACAAGGCTGTCCACTTTCTCCATACCTATTCAACATTGTACTTGAAGTCCTAGCCAGAGCAATTCGACAACAAAAGGAGATCAAAGGGATACAAATTGGAAAAGATGAAGTCAAAATATCACTTTTTGCAGATGATATGATAGTATATATAAGTGACCCTAAAAATTCCACCAGAGAACTCCTAAGCCTGATAAACAGCTTCGGTGAAGTAGCTGGATATAAAATTAACTCAAACAAATCAATGGCCTTTCTCTACACAATGAATAAACAGGCTGAGAAAGAAATTAGGGAAACAACACCCTTCTCAATAGTCACAAATAATATAAAATATCTTGGCGTGACTCTAACTAAGGAAGTGAAAGATCTGTATAATAAAAACTTCAAGTCTCTGAAGAAAGAAATTATAGAAGATCTCAGAAGATGGAAAGATCTCCCATGCTCATGGATTGGCAGGATCAACATTGTAAAAATGGCTATCTTGCCAAAAGCAATCTACAGATTCAATGCCATCCCCATCAAAATTCCAAATCAATTCTTCAACGAATTAGAAAGTGCAATCTGCAAATTCATCTGGAATAACAAAAAACCTAGGATAGCAAAAACTCTTCTCAAGGATAAAAGAACCTCTGGTGGAATCACCATGCCGGACCTAAAGCTCTACTACAGAGCAATTGTGATAAAAACTGCATGGTACTGGTATAGTGACAGACAAATAGACCAATGGAATAGAATTGAAGACCCAGAAATGAACCCACACTTGTTTTCTTACAACAGGTTCTTATCCATGATCATGCTTGGAAACAGGTCCTGCTCTGGCTTCAACTATTAAACACTTCATATTTCACTTTGGCTCCACTCAAAACTTACTTGGTGGAATTTACCTTTTAAGCTCTCAGATGCCCTGGGGTAGTGTGCACCATGACATGATCTGGCTTCACATGGCTCCTATGAAGATGAACTGGTTAATGTTTCAGATAAGGGTGTAGACAAGGCAATACAAATTTGGAGAGACAACTAGAGTCACAAAAAATATGATAATACTTTGTTTGGAATACAGATTCTCACCATTTCAACTAATTTCAAAAGCAGCAAAAATGCCAAAGGAATGCTCTTCTCTCTCTCTCTCTCTGTCTCTCTCTCTCTGTCTCTCTCTCTCTGTCTCTCTCTCTCTCTCTCACTCCCCCTCTCTTTCTCTCTCACTGTGTGTGTGTTTGTGTGTCCGTGTGTGTGTTTGTGTGTCCCGGCATCCAACAATGGGAAATTCCTCCCTGGCCCTCTCCTGTATCTGTGTGCATCCTCAGTAGGCTGCTCTTCACTCTCTGGTATCAGTTTTCAGGGAGCACAGTGCCTGTAAATGCTCTTCAAACAGACATAAGAAAGAGAGATCTTAGTAGAAATCTTCAGGACTTATGCTTCACTGTGCTGGCCCTGTGCTGGCATGGGCTGTCAGGCTGGTTCTTCCCGAGTGCTCCACTGATCCCTTCCCCCACCCTCCTCCAACACCCTGGCCAGGCTCAAGACACTGTCCTCTGCCCTCTACATGTGGTGAAGTTACTCACAAAGGATACCGTGGGATTGGATTTATCAGTGATAATACATTACCACCAACCCCTAAGATGTATATTCTTGTAACCTGTTTATTTCAAAGCATATCATTTAGTCCAGAAAAGTGTTCAGTGAGTGCAAGCATTTGCTACCAAGGGTGGGGACGTTAATCCATTCCCTGAGACAGATAGGGTGTAAAGACAGAACTGACTCTGGCTGGTTAACTTCCATGCACATACAGTAAATAAATATTTTTTCTTTAAAGAAATTGACATTATTTTAAACAAAAAACCTAGAGGTAGAAGTGTATTGTAGTCTCTCCACTTACCTGGTACCATGGCTACCTCCATGGCTCTTTTGACTCAGAGCCAGGCAGGCCTCTGTTGTTGGTCAGGGTGCACTGCTTTGGATTGGCAGGCAGCAACATAAAGTTCGCAGGCCTCTTAGAAATCCGTTCCTTAGGGTCTTCCAGGCCCGTCTTCGAAAGGGGGCCTGGGGCGCAGTCTGACACCTGTCATGGAGGTGTCCCTGGAGTGTATTTCGGGAGGATGGTCTGGACTCTCTCTGTTGTAGAGCAGGACCCTCACCCTTGGCCTCCTTCCTGGAGAATGGAGGTGATGTAACTTGTGTGTTCATGATGTCCATTTGTCCAGGTGTAGTAACAATGTGGAGCTGTCCCATGATGTTTGGATCTTCCAAAGACTCTCCAGTAGATATTTCTTCCGAGGTGTCACTGATCTCTGTCTCCCAGATTCTCCTTATGTAGTGAGCCTGTCCCATGAGGTTTGGATATTCCAAAGACTCTCCAGTAGATATTTCTTCCGAGGTGTCACTGATCTCTGTCTCCCAGATTCTCCTTATGTAGTGAGCCTGTCCCATGAGGTTTGGATATTCCAAAGACTCTCCAGTAGATATTTCTTCCGAGGTGTCACTGATCTCTGTCTCCCAGATGCTCTTCATGTACTGAGCATGTCCCATGAGTTTTGGATATTCCAAAGACTCTCCAGTAGATATTTCTTCCGAGGTGTCACTGATCTCTGTCTCCCAGATTCTCCTCATGTAGTGAGCCTGTCCCATGAGGTTTGGATATTCCAAAGACTCTCCAGTAGATATTTCTTCCGAGGTGTCACTGATCTCTGTCTCCCAGATTCTCCTCATGTAGTGAGCCTTTCCCATGAGGTTTGGATATTCCAAAGACTCTCCAGTAGATATTTCTTCCGAGGTGTCACTGATCTCTGTCTCCCAGATTCTCCTCATGTAGTGAGCCTGTCCCATGAGGTTTGGATATTCCAAAGACTCTCCAGTAGATATTTCTTCCGAGGTGTCACTGATCTCTGTCTCCCAGATTCTCCTCATGTAGTGAGCCTGTCCCATGAGGTTTGGATATTCCAAAGACTCTCCAGTAGATATTTCTTCCGAGGTGTAACTGATCTCTGTCTCCCAGATGCTCCTCATGTAGTGAGCCTTCTGGACAAGCTGGGGGCTGATGCTGTTGAGTGGAGTTGTCTGCTTCTTGAAGCAGTTCCGGGTGGGTGGCATAGAGTGGCTCATTGTAGTTCTCTTTACCTTCTCAAAACTGACGGTGGAAAGGATAGGCATACTAGTTGCCCTCCTTACTTCTACTTGGTTTTTTATGGTTGGCTCTGTGTTTTCCAACATTCTATCACACGGCCTTGGATCTGGTTTTTTTGTTGTCTTGTCTTCCTGTGGTAAATGTTGTTGTTGTTGTAGCATTAAATAAGTAGCCATCACCGAGTTGAACTTTTTCTCCCGCAAACTTTCTCTTATCTCTTCTGGATTGTATCCCAGGAAACGCATGAGTTTGATTATACTGGGGTCCGGGTGGCTTTCAGTGTTCTCTCCCATGGAAGCGGGAGAAGCTTCGTTGTCATATTTTAGCCACTTGAATCTGGCAATCTCTTGGACTGTTGGCCTCTCTCCAGGGTTGATAGTTAGCAATTTGTCTATCACATCCCAAAGTTCTGGTGAGAGACTAAAACTCCTAGAGTACTTTCCTTCAAAGATCTTCTGCTTTGTTGCTTCATAGCCATGTCCCTTGAAAGGGAGGTGCCCTGTGGCCATAAAATAAAGAACCACCCCCAAGCTCCAGACATCAGTGGCCCGACCATCGTACCCTCTACCTTGCAACATTTCTGGGGCACAGTAAGGGAGGGTTCCACAGAACTTGACCAGCTTCTGGCCCGTGATTATCTTGGTGCCCAATCCAAAATCAGCAAGCTTTACATCTCCTCTGTGGTCCAATAAGATGTTTTCTGGCTTTAAGTCCCGGTGGACAATCCCTTTCTGGTGACAATACTGGAGGGCATACACCATCTGTTTAAACAGTCTGTGGCACTCCTCCTCTGCTAGATAGCCACACTCTTCAATTCTACTCAGCAGCTCTCCTCCCACAGCATGCTCCAGAATGATGAAAATGTTTCTGGAGGTGTCGATTATTTCTAAAAGTTTAATAATATGGGGATGATCAAGGGATTTCATGATTTCGATTTCGGATTGCACAAGGGGGTTTCCCCTGCTTTTGGGGAGGATTTTTATTGCTACTTTTGTTTGTGTGGGGAGATGGCTCGCCAGTTTTACCTCTCCAAAGGATCCTTGGCCAAGGGTTATTAATATTTTATAATTTTCTGTTATGGCGAATTCGCCAAAGGGGTTGGACCTGAGGTCCTCACATGCTTGCCACCTCTTCATCATTGCTGATAAGTCAATTGTTTTGTGGTCAGTGTCCACCACACCTAGGGATGCAAGAAAAAAGGGAAGTAAAAGTGGGTCTAAGAGAAACATTTATAGCCTTAAATTCCTGTGCTAATACAAACACAAAAGTTGTCCAAATGATCTAATGATGCATGTCACAGTCATAGAAATATTAGAACAAGCAAAATCCAAAAGAATTAGAATCAAGTTCAGAATATGAATTGATGAAATGAAGACAAAAATAATACAAAGACCAATGTAACTGTCTTAGTTTGGGATTTTTAGCTATGAATAGCCTCCATGACCAAGGCAACTCATATTAAAGACAATACGTATTTGAAGCTGCCTTACAGGTTCGGGAGTTCAGTCCATTATCACCAATGTAAGAATATGGCAGCATACTGGCAGGCATGAAGCAGGAGGAGATGAGAGTTCTACATCTTCATCTGAAGACTGTTAAGAGAAGACTGTCTCTTCTTAGAAGTTAGGAGTAGGAGCTCAAAACCCACCTGGACAGTGGCACACTTCATCCAACAAGGTGATACCTGTTAATAGTGCCACTCCCTGGGCCAAGCATATTCAAAACCACTCTGGTAACAAAGACTTGTTTATTCTAAGGATAACAATAACAAGTAATCTTCCCCAAGATAACTCATAGAAATTGGAAGATATACATTAACAATATTAGGGAGAAGATAATGCAGTATACAGTGGAATATACAAAGGAATCCAGACATCCAAACAATCAGTAGGGAATCTCTTAAAAATGTTCCAGTGAAGTGGAAAAATCTAGAAAAAATTGATGAACCTCTAGATACACATTAAACTACCAACTAAAACTAAAAAGAGGGAAAACATCCAAACTGAAGACTGTATGAGTCAGAGGCAGTTGATGGCAAAAAGCTCCAGTGTTTTCTGGGTAAAGGAGGGAGTTGCACATATGAACTCACAGCATTGTGACCTGCTTAGGCTCAAGTCAGTCAAAATCTCATGAAGAGGGGAGGTGGACAGGAAATCACACACCTAGCTGATGAGCCCTTCAAAACTGATAGCTGTCAGGAGAGCTATCAATTTTAAGGATGTGGCCCCTTACGGATAAGGTTGGACAGACTACTCTTCAGTGGAACGCCACATACCTGAGAGTATGAAGACAAGAGAAACTGTACTGGATGGCCAGACACAAAACAAACGACCCAAACCAGGATAGTAGGAAATGCCGAGTGGAGGATCTGGGTGGAGTTAGGGGAAAGGATAAATACAACCAAAATATCATGTAAAATTCTCAAAAATTGCCGGGTGTGGTGGCGCACGCCTTTAATCCCAGCACTCGGGAGGCAGAGGCAGGTGGATTTCTGAGTTCGAGGCCAGCCTGGTCTACAAAGTGAGTTCCAGGACAGCCAGGGCTACACAGAGAAACCCTGTCTTGAAAACAAAGAAACAAACAAATCTCAAAAATCAAATTTCAAACAAAAATGCAAAAAGATTTAAATAGTAATTTAAAAGAATTTCTTAACAACAATAAAAATAAGAAAAGGCCAGACCAGACAAACTCATTGGTGATTTTCATCAAATCTTTAAAGAAGAGCCCACACCAGTACTTCTGAAACTATTTACTGAACTAGAAAGAGGAGCAGGAGCAATCAAGATTCATCCTTAGAGAATGTATTTCGCAGATACTGAGGCCACATGGGCACAGTAACAAGAGTCATAGTAACATAGTCAACACCTGTGAACACAGACACAATAATCCTTAGTCTGAGAGCTTAATGCCTCACACAGAATTCAACAGCCCTTGAAAGGGCTTCCAAACTTCCTGATCAAGATTGATTCATCCAGTCCTGCCAGGGCTGCAACAACCACCACCGATTGACAACGCTGCATAGAAATGGAAGGGCAAAAACATCCAGTGGAAGAAAGACAGCATTTTCAACAAATGGTGCTGGCACAACTGGTTGTTAACATGTAGAAGAATGCGAATTGATCCATTCCTATCTCCTTGTACTAAGGTCAAGTCTAAGTGGATCAAGGAACTTCACATAAAACCAGAGACACTGAAACTTATAGAGGAGAAAGTGGGGAAAAGCCTTGAAGATATGGGCACAGGGGGAAAATTCTTGAATAGAACAGCAATGTCTTGTGCTGTAAGATCGAGAATTGACAAGTGGGACCTCATGAAACTGCAAAGCTTCTGCAAGGCAAAAGACACCATCAATAAGACAAAAAAACCACCAACAGATTGGGAAAGGATCTTCACCTATCCTAAATCAGATAAGGGACTAATATCCAATATATATAAAGAACTCAAGAAGGTGAACTCCAGAAAGTCAAATAACCCCATTAAAAAATGGGGCTCAGAACTGAACAAAGAATTCTCACCTGAGGAATACCGAATGGCAGAGAAGCACCTGAAAAAATGTTCAACATCCTTAATCATCAGGGAAATGCAAATCAAAACAACCCTGAGATTCCACCTCACACCCGTCAGAATGGCTAAGATCAAAAATTCAGGTGACAGCAGATGCTGGCGAGGATGTGGAGAAAGAGGAACACTCCTCCATTGTTGGTGGGATTGCAAGCTTGTACAACCACTCTGGAAATCAGTCTGGCGGTTCCTCAGAAAATTGGACATAGTACTACTGGAGGATCCAGCAATACCTTTCCTGGGCATATATCCAGAAGATGTCCCAACCGGTAAAAAGGACACATGCTCCACTATGTTCATAGCAGCCCTATTTATAATAGCCAGAAGCTGGAAAGAACCCAGATGTCCCTCAACAGAGGAATGGATACAGAAATTATGGTACATTTACACAATGGAGTACTACTCAGCTATTAAAAAGAATGAATTTATGAAATTCCTAGCCAAATGGATGGACCTGGAGGGCATCATCTTGAGTGAAGTAACACAATCACAAAAGAACTCACACAATATGTATTCACTGATAAGTGGATATTAGCCCAAAACTTAGGATACCCAAGATATGAGATACAATTTGCTAAACGCATGAAACTCAAGAAGATTGAAGACCAAAGTGTGGACACTGTGCCCCTTCTTAGAATTGGGAACAAAACACCCAGGGAAGGAGTTACAGAGACAAAGTTCGTAGCTGTGATGAAAGGATGGACCATTTAGAGACTGCTGTATCCAGGGATCCTTCCCATAAGCAGCTTCTAAACGCTGACACCATTGCATACACTGGCAAGATTTTGCTGAAAGGACCCAAATATAGCTGTCTCTTGTGAGACGATGCCGGGGCCTAGCAAACACAGGAGTGAATGTTCACAGTCAGCTATTGGATGTATCACAGGGCTCTCAATGGAGAAGCTAGAGAAAGTACCCAAGGAGCTAAAGGGATCTGCAACCCTATTGTTGGAACAACATGATGTACTAACCAGAACCCTGGAGCTCTTGTCTCTAGCTGCATATGTATCGAAAGATGGCCTAGTCGGCCATCATTGGAAAGAGAGGCCCATTGGACTTGCAAACTTTATATGCCCCAATATAGGGGAATGCCAGGGCCAAAAGAATCGGAATGGGTGGGTAGGGAAGTGGGGGGCACTATGGGGGACTTTTGGGATAGCATTGGAAATGTAATTGAGGAAAATATGTAATAAAAATATTAAAAATTAAAAAAAAAAAGAATCACATGCTCAGCTGAAGAATGGAATTGTCATTTAAAAAGAAGAACACGGATCTGGAAATCACCTCGTAGTGTTTAACAAGCCAGTCCAGAGATACTGGCTCTCAAGTGCTGAAGCATAGGTAGGGGAAGGGGCCTGTAGTAAAAGGCATTCATTAGGAAAGTAAAGAAGAAAGAAGGGACTGGGGTACAGGTTCTTAGATTAGGTGAATATTCTTAAAGTACATTATGTGCATATTCAGAAATGTTTTAGGGAACTGTCCTACTTTATGCTTAATGTTTATTAACAAAAACTTTAAAAAGTAAATAAATGGCAATGAAAATGAGTAGGTAGAAAAAGACAAACTGAAGATAATTAACGATGATAATTTAAACTATGTAAAAAAGAAAATCTAAAATCAAAGACAAACTAAAAAAAAGAAAAAAGAAAAAAAGGAAAACTAAAACCATTACCTGCAAACCTCAAGCAGTAAAGTGAGAAAAGGGCTCACCTTGTCAAAGTCCAAGCAAGTTCACCAAAATCCGAGTCCAAAAACGTAACCAGTGTCCAAATAAAACAAAAAACCTTCGCCAAAATCCGAGTCCAAAAACGTAACCAATGTCCAAGTCAGAAAAAAAACCTTCGCCAAAATCCGAGTCCAAAAAACGTAACCAATGTCCAGTTCAGAAACCTTCGCCAAAATCCGAGTCCAAAAAACGTAACCAATGTCCAGTTCAGAAACCTTCGCCAAAATCCGAGTCCAAAAACGTAACCAAAGTCCAATCCAAATTTTCCCCAGAATCCAAGTTCAAAATTATCACCACAGTCCACGTCTCCCAAAACACCACCAAACCACTCTCCGCACCAAAAGGACAAAAACCAGCCCTGGGCAGTACATTTTATGGGCAGGTGTCTGTCATTTATCACAGTGGTTCTTTGTGAGGTCAGAGCAAAACATGGACCAATGAGGGATGGCCACACTCCTGTCCCAGAAGACTGTATTAGCTACTCTGCAGTCACTGCTACCAAGTGCCCAACCAGAAGCAACAGAATGGTTTATTTTGGCTCACACTTTGAGGGAACAGGGAAAGCATGATGTAGAGTGATAGCATGTGGCTGTTCACACAGTACTGCTGGTCACCCCATATCCAATGCCAGGTCAGGAAATTCCTTCCTAGAGCTAGGAGCCTACCTTTTAAAGCTAGATTCCAGCTTCCCTTCGCAGTATTACCAGCTAGAGACCATGAGTTCTGACACAAGTGTCTATAGGGGATTTTTTTTTTTAATTCAAACCACAATAAGAACTGTCTCCACTCTAAAGGTAATAGAAACAGTAGTAGGAATAATGATAATATAGGCCCCCAAACCTTTATGCTTTAATGGGTATAGACTCTGGTTGCAGGAAACATTTTAAAAAGAACCAACAAGTTCCCGCACAACTGCCAGGCACCTACAACTCTCTGCCCCGTGGTACCTGGCTGGCCAGTCACTGGCAAGCAGTGGCCAACCTGTTTCTATCCCATGGAGACTCTCTGACCCAGAGCTCTTGAAATGTCTCCACCCAGCTTGCTATGTTCCCACAGACAGGATCTGCCATTGAAATGGGGAGACTAGTCATTATTACATCTTGTCCTCATGCTAAAACCTTCCAAAAAGCCTAATTCTCTCCTGCTTCCTCTCTTTCTCTGTCCAACTGGGAAGTCCCTCTTACTCGCTCAGTTATTGGCTCCTTCATTTATTAAAGGATTGGTTCACAAGAAGTCACCTGGGTATGTGACTCTTCCTTGTCCACAGCCCCTCCCAGGAGAGCAGAATTACCATCAAAATACAAAACAACACCAGGCCCATCCACAATAGACTGATATTTACCAGTAAAAAAGTGAACAACCCAGAGGATGCTCCTATGTCCTTTGGGAGTAGGACCCAAAATCTGTGCTAACAACTGTCTCTTACAGACCTCAACATATCTATGTTCAAAGTAGTCATTTCTCTCTATATACTTGCTGTCCAAACTATGCCCCTCAATGTTGTTGTCCTGTCACAAAATATTCTTTTTCAAACACCCTAGAGCAAGTACTAAAGTATGTGGGACTTAGAGGAAGGGAGTTTGGTCATAGCTTCCCCAAAAGACTCTTATTAGATTTCTCATCAGAGACCTAGAAGCCCAGGAGACAGAAGGCAGACATCTTCGTGATGATCCAAAAAGAAGAACATCAGCCTAGAATCATACAGACAGCAAAAGCTGTAGGCATGGGAGATAGAGAATCTTCAAATATCAAAATCTCATCCTGTTCTACAACAAAGTGCCTTATACTGAGAAACATATAAAGAACAGAAATCCATTTCTTGTACGTTTGGAGATTGGTAAGTTAAAGAACAGGATATTCAGGATGTTTGATGTGTATTGAGTGCCAGGATGCTAAGGGTATACAAGGCCTTTTATTTTGCTCTAACATGGTATTTTGTTGTATATTCTCACATGGTCCTGGGAAATGAAACTCTCTTTCATTTCTTTTTCTTTTCATATAGACAAGGTTACAATCCCCTTTCAGCTCCTTCAATCCTTCCCCTAACTCTTCCATAGAGGTCCTCTAGCTCAGTCCAATGTTTGCCTCCTCTAAGTATCTCCATCTATGCCAGTCAGATGATGGTTGAGCCCCATAGAGGATAGCCATGTAAGACCTATGTCTGCAAGCACAACACAGCATCAGCAATAGTGTTGGGATTTGGTGTCAGGCCCTATTCTATAGGGGACACATTCTTTCATGATTGTGAACACCTGGGTTGCTACCACAAAGGTCTCAAATCGGGCTGAAGATTCAACATAGATTTTTGTGAGCCACATGTTCCAACATCAGGCCCCAAAACTAGAGCTGGTTACTGTCACAGTACCAATACCATGCAGGTTTTATCTCTATTGCTCTGTAGTACAGCTTGAGGTCAAGGATGGTGACTCCCCTAGAAATTCTTTTATTTTTGGGAATAGTTTTCCCTATCCTGGTTTGATTTTTGTTTGTTTGTTTTTTTTAAATCCAGATGAATTTTAAAATTGCTCCTTCTATCTCTATATCTATATATTGCTTTTGGAAAGATGGTCATTTTTACTATGTTAATTTTACTGATCCTTCCGCGGGATCTCTGCAGAGGGCCCTAAGGTCCCCAGAGGACTCTCCATGCTGCAGGCACCCTAGGACACCCGGGACCCTGGGATCATCACTGGTGAGTGGAACGCAACATCAGTTCCAAAAAACCCAGAGGGTCTTGTGCTAGCATCAACAGGGTTAAAGCACAAAGGCAGGCCCTAGCACTCCCAGAATCTTGGGATCACTGAGACCAGTCCATGCAGGAGAGCACGTGGGCAGCAGAAGCAACAGAGGTTCTTGGACAGGGTCCCTTTGGGCCTCCATCCTTAGCCAGGAGACAGAGCTGAGACCCAGACCCCTGGACACCTTCCTTGCCAGAGGAGAGTTGGCCTCCAGGGAGGGCTCTGACCCCAGGAACCCGGAGATGGGTCTGAGCTCAAGAGTTCTGTGCATCTTCCCTGCAAGAGGAGAGCCTGCCTGCAGAGAGTGCTCTGATCACTTGGACACTGGAAAGAGTTGGTCTTCCAGGATGCTGCCAGAGCCTAAAGAATCACAGGAGGAACAAGCTCCAGTCAGAGACAGCTAGAACATCTGACACCAGAGCTTACCAGATGGCAAAAGGCAAACAAAAGAATCTTACTACAGGAACCAGGACCACTGGGCATCATCAGAACCTAGTATGCCCACCACAGCGAATCCTGGATACCCCAACACACCTGAAAAGCAAGATTCTGATCTAAAATCACATCTCACGATACTGGTGGAGGATTTTAAGAAGGGCATTAATAACTCACTTAAAGAAATGCAAGAGAACACTGCTAAACAGGTAGAAGCCCTTAAAGGGGATGCACAAAAATCCCTCAAGGAATTATAGGAAAACACTGCTAAACAGGTAGTAGACCTTAAAGAGGAAACACAAAAATCCCTTAAAGAATTACAGGAAAACACAACCAAACAGGTGATGGAATTGAACAAAACCATCCAAGGTCTAAAAATGGAACTAGAAACATTGAAGAAAACTCAAACAGAGACAACTCTGGAGATAGAAACCCTAGGAAAGAAATCAGGAACCATAGATGCGAGCATCAGCAACAGAACACAAGAGATGGAAGAGAGAATCTCAGGTTCAGAAGATTCCATAGAGAACATCGGCACAACCATCAAAGAAAATGCAAAATGCAAAAAGATCCTAACTCAAAACATCCAGGAAATCCAGGACACAATGAGAAGACCAAACCTACGGATAATAGGAGTAGATGAGAATGAAGATTTTCAACTTAAAGGGCCCCAAATATCTTCAACAAAATAATAGAAGAAAACTTCCCAAACCTAAAGAAAGAGATGCCCATGAACATACAAGAAGCCTACAGAACTCCAAATAGACTGGACCAGAAAAGAAATTCCTCCCGACACATAGTAATCAGAACAACAAATGCACTAAATAAAGATAGAATATTGAAAGCAGTAAGAGAAAAGGGTCAAGTAACATATAAAGGCAGGCCTATCAGAGTTACACCAGACTTTTCACCAGAGACTGTGAAAGCCAGAAGATCCTGGACAGATGTTGTGAATTAACTCTTGATTTACATTCCTGAGATGAATTTAAGCTCTGAGAAGCCCTGTGAGCAGCAAAAGGCTGGGTTTTCTTTCTCAGTGTTCCTATCACAATTCAGCAGCACTGGGCTTTCACTGAAGAAATGCCAGTCATTCCTCCTGGTGTGGTTTTCTGATTAGCTCTTCCTTCTATGGCATTGGTCCTCTTTTCAAGCCCAACACTTTCAGCACTCTCTTTGTGCTATTTCTGCATGCAATAAACAATTTGGATATCTGCTGGTTTTTCTGAAGACATAACTTAGATCTGACACTAAGCCCACAAGCACTACAGATTAAAAGCTGAGTGTCACATGACTGCTCACCCTTCAAATGCCAATCACAATCCCCTAAGGTCTAACCAGATATCCATTAATAATGGTTCCCACAACTTCCTCTTTTGGTTAAATACTTCACTAAAACAAGGTACACACAGAACTAAACACACTTGGATTCACTAGTTCACTGTAAAAGGTGCAGTCTGGAAACAGCCAGGTGAAATGATTGCAAAGGAACAGGGAGCACACAAATGTTTGGAGGAAGGAAGGATAGAGGTCCCAAACATTGCCATGTGCTCTGGCATGTTATCCACAGCACATTGACATTTTAACAACATCGAAGCTCTCTGCAGCCCATGAGTTAGCCAGGGGTCCATCATCATTCATGGCCTCATATGCAAGAATGACAGTCACAGAACAGATTTTGGGGTTCTTATAAAGCCTTGTGCCAATAACTGGAGACTTAGGAAAAATATTATTATAACAATATTAACCATGGCATTATCTTCCCTCTCAGGAAATTTCCAGAGTACAGCAGGGACTTTCATAGGACCAAAGGTTTAAGATTCTTCATAGAACCATGCCTGACCTCAAGCTGTACTACAGAGCAATTGTGATAAAAAACTGCATGGTACTGGTATAGCCACAGACAGGTAGATCAATGGAATAGAATTGAAGATCCAGAAATGAACTCACACACCTATGGTCACTTGATCTTTGACAAGGGAGCTAAAACCATCCAGTGGAAAAAAGACAGCATTTTCAACAAATGATGCTGGCACAACTGGGGGTTATCATGTAAAAGAATGTGAATTGGTCCATTCTTATATCCTTGTACAAAGCTCAAGTCTAAGTGGATCAAAGACCTCCACATAAAACAAGAGACACTGAAATTTATAGATGAGTGAGTGGGGAAAAGCCTCAAAAATATGGGTACAGGGGGGAAATTCTTGAACAGCAATGGCTTGTACTGTGAGATCAAGAATCTACAAATGGGACCTCATAAAATTGCAAAACTTCTGTAAGGCAAAAGATACTGTCAATAAGTCAAAAAGCCACTAGCAGATTGGGAAAGGATTTTTACCAATCCTAAATCAGATAGGGGCCTAATATCCAATACAAAGAACTCAAGAAGCTGGACTCTAGAAATTCAAATAACCCCACTAAAAATGGGGTACAGAGCTAAACAAAGAATTCTCAACTGAGGAATACTGAATAGCTGAGAAACACTTGAAAGAATGTTCAACATCCTTAATCATCAGGGAAATGCAAATCAAAACAACCCTGAGATTCCTCCTCACACCAGTCAGAATGGCTAAGATCAAAAATTCAGGTGAGAGCAGATGCTGGCGAGGATGTGGAGAAAGAGGAACACTTTTCCATTGCTGTTGGGATTGCAAGCTTGTACAACCACTCTGGAAATCAGTCTGGCGGTTCCTCAGAAAATTGGACATAGTATTACAGGAAGATTCAGCAATACCTCTCATGGGCATATACCCAGAAGATGTTTCAACTGGTAATAAGGACACATGCTCCACTATGTTCATAGCAGCCTTGTATATTATAGCCAGAATCTGGAAAGAATCCAGATGTCCCTCAACAGAGGAATAGATACAAAAAAAAAAAATGTGGTACATTTACACAGTGGAGTATTACTCAGCTATTAAAAACAATGAATTTTTAAAATTCTTGGGCAAATGGATGTGTCTGGAGGATATCATCCTGAGTGAGGTAACCCAATCACAAAAGAAGCCACTTGGTATGCACTCACTGATAAGTGATTATTAGCCCAGAAACTTAGAATACCCAAGATACAATTTGCAAAACATATGAAACTCAAGAAGAAGGAAGTCCAACGTGTGGATACTTCATTCCTCTTTAGAATAGGGAACAAAATATCCATGGAAGGAGTTACAGAGACAAAGTCTGGAGCTAAGAGGAAAGGATGGACCATCCAGAGACTACCCCACCCGGGATCTATCCCATAATCAGCCACCAAATGCAGACACTATTGCACATGCCAGCAAGATTTTTCTGAAAGGACCCCGATATAGCTGTCTTGTGTGAGGCTATGCCAGTGCCTGGCAAATACAGAAGTGGATGCTCACAGTCATCTATTGGATGAAACACAGGGCCCCCAATGGAGGAGCTCAAGAAAATACCCAAGGAGCTGAAGGGGTCTGCAACCCTATAGGTGGAACAACAATATGAACTAAAATACCTCCCAGAGCTCATGTCTTTAGCTGCATATGTAACAGAAGATGGCCTAGTTGGCTCTCATTGGGGAGAGAGGCCCCTTGGTCTTGCTGTTACTTAGTTAGCCTATTATATAATTAAAATTTATATTTAGTTCAATTTAATTTTTTTCTGATCATTGTTTCCATGCATAACAATTTCTCACATTTTCTCCATTTCATTTACTATTTCTGCTGCATCTCTGTCTAGAGTGATATACTGTTCTTTGTTTTGTTTTATTTTTTTTTCTGCTCTGTGTGACATGATGTTATAAGTATATTTTGGTTTCCATCACTGATCTTTAATGACTTCTCAGACCTTGGTAATGCATAGAGTCATTGGTTAGTTCAGCAGGTTTACAGCTTGGACGAGACATGGCTACACAAAGCAGAGGTACCTTCTCTTGCTCTGGCTGGATGACCATTCTCCAGCCTTGGTATCACTCTGAATATCAGAGATGCCCCTGAGGGCTAATGAGCATTGCCCAAATGTTTGCATTTTATATTATTATCTTCCATATTATGGAGAGAAACAGAGAGACATAGACATAGACAGAATATAGAGACTATTTTTTAAATGTAATTACTTGGCAAGGAAATTTTTTTTAAAAAGCTTGCATGATAATTCTGTTTGTACTTCATATTTAGAAATGCCTTCTCACAATGTTTTTTCGGTCTGTCTTCTCTTAAACACAACATGCTAACAATAACAAAAGGTAGTAATTCTGTGGAGATATGTATATCTGTGTTGGCCTTTCAGAATAGAATTAGACCCCATGTTAATTCCTTTAAGAGACAGAACATCTTTGCTAAGCAAGGAGCTACTTGGCTATATTACATTTCCATCTCTCATAGACAATGTGCGATCCCATTGGATGTTTTCCTGAGGAGCAATTTATGAATCGAGGAATTTCTATAGGCTCTGAGAAATTTGTTCCAAGAAAACTACCATTATATAGTTAGATCTTCAAAATGTGTACAATTTTACCTTCCTATCTGCTGGTTTTACATCTGAGGATTCAAGGATCCATGGATAAAATATGTTAGAAACTTTTATAATAAATCTGAAAGAAATTTAATTTGAGGCAATCCTTTATGTATCAAGGAGGAAATTAAAATTTCATACCAATAAGATAAATGCAGTTTATTTTTAAATAAGGTATTGCATCTTAGCTGAATATTGGATATTGCAAGCTACAGAATATCCTCAGATTTTTTTTCAGAATTGATTCAGATTTGGTCTTTATAGTCACCAGTTCTGGGAACACAGTGTCACATACGTGTAGAGTCTGAAATGACAAAACTATGTGTATTGATATTTTATGAGCTGATGGAAATGTTGTGATAATCTGAAGCCAGAACTCATCAAGGTTTTTTTTTTTTAATGAAACTCAAGTCAAAATGCAAGTACCTACTTTTCCACTTAAGCATTTGAACACAATACAATCCAGAGAAATGTTTCTTTGATATTTATATTCTGAGCAATGATTGTAGGAGTATATTAAGACTTTGGCTTTTTGTAATTAAATCATTGTATTTTTATAAGAACAGAACCCCAGAATTATTTTTATTGAAAATAGATTTTCTTCATATAGTATATTCTCATTATAGTCCCCTCTCCATTCTCTCTACGATCTTCCCATTTTTCCTTTCACCCAAAGTGGCACACTCTATCTTGGTCTCTTTCCCATCCACCCCTCTGTCTCATAAACACACACATTAGAAAGCAGACTTGTAAAATAAAAATATAAAATAAAAACAAGCAAACCATAATGGGACAAAAAATGAGCAAAGAAAAAAATCACAAGAAATACATATTGATGCAGACACATATATTCACATACACAGAACTCTCATGAAAACACAAAACTTGAAACCATAAATATAGGCAAATTCCAAGACAATGCATTATGAAGCCCCCCCCCCAATCTCTCTAAAAATACCATTTAGTTTGTGTTGGCCATCTCCCATTGGCCATGGAGCCTGCCCTTAAGTGTGATTCGTATGCCTCATGCAACACCATTGGGAATAAAACTCACTTTTCCTTTATGAGAGACTATCAGTTGGAGATAAATCCCAGGTTAGGGATGATAACTTGTATCTACTTCCATCTTAACTAGGATTCCATTTGGCTTAGAGCCATGCAGGCCCTGTGTACACACACTGCCAGTCTCTGTGAGTTCAGATGTGCATCAGTCTTGATGTTTCTAGAAGACCCTGGTTTCCTTGTTGTCTTCCTTCCCACTGGCTCTTCTGCAATTCCCTGAACCCTGAGAGAAGCCATTTGGTGAAGACATCACTTTTAGGACTGGGTGTTCCAAGGTTTCTTAATCTGCACGTTGTTCTTGTGGTTCTCTGTGATTGTTCCCATTTCCTGCAGGAAGGAGCTTTTCTAGCAGCTGAGAAAGACACTATTCATGGGTATAGCAGAATGTCATTAGGATTCATCCTATTTCTATGTTCCTTTATCAGAACACTAGTAATTGTTTTTATCCTGGCCTATCTAGTTTGAGGGTCCTGGCCATCCAAGCAGTATTAGGAACAGATGCCATCTCATGGTGTGGGCCTTAAACTCAATCAGATATTGGTTGGTTAGTCCTACAAGCTTTATAACAGTATTGTACTGGAGTGTCTTGCATGCAGGTCACCATTGTAGATTGAATAGCTTATAGCTGGGTAAATGATTATCTTTCTCCTTCAGTGGTGTAGAGAGTACTTTCTCATACCGTGAATAGCACTAGTCAATAGATGTGAAGGCTTTAGGTAGGCATCAGTTTGACTTCTCCATCTTCAATGAGTTACACAGGTGTTGTCTTCTGCAGTAGGGCCTTGCCATCAATTTATGGAGAACAACCAATAGCATTGGCAATAAATAGCCTTGGTTGTTTGGAGGTTTCCATGGGGACACCCTAGTCAACAATTCAATTGCATGTAACCCATTTCTGATACTGGGGGTTTCACTTGCTGGTGACAGATATCTAGTTGTGGTACTATTTGGTAGTTTTGTTCAGAATTCTTTCATATGTGTTTATTTTTTAAAAGCTTCTATTGTATTAGGTTTCAAAACAAACTTAGGACAGACATGGATGCACACATAAGTGATCTCAGAACTTTGATGCCTGATGTTGGAGAATTACTAAGAATTCTAGACCAGGCTTGGTTACAAAGTGACACCCTGCCAGTCTCAATACAGAAGTGCGGGAAGACATAGGATTTAATATCTATAGTTTTCTTTTGTCACCATTCTGTAATAGAATGGCAATACTAGAAATGGGTGATGGTTTGTATATCCTTGGATCAGGGAGTGGCACCATCTGAAGGTGTGGCCTTGTTGGAATAGGTGTGACCTGGTTGGAATGGGTGTGTCACTGTGGGTGTGGGTATAAGATCCTCACCCTAGTTGCCTGGAAGTCAGTCTTCCACTAGCAGCCTTTGGATGAAGACATAGACTCTCAGCTCCTCCTGTGCCATGCCTGCCTGGATGCTGCCATGCTCCCACCTTGATGATAATGGACTGAACCTCTGAACCTGTAAGCCAGCCCCAATTAAATGTTGTTTTTTATAAGACTTGCCTTGGTCATGGTGTCTGTTCACAGCAGTAAAACCGTAACTAAGACAGAAGTTGGTACTGGGAGTGGGGTATTGCTGTGATAGGCCTGACCATGCTTTTATTTGAAAAAATGTGGATTTTGGGACTTTGGATTTGGAAAGCAGTGGAATGCTTTAAATGGGGCTTAATGGGTCATCCTAGTAGGAATATAGAAGACTTTGTTGCTGGGATTGATTTGAACTGTGTTGACCTGGCCCAAGAGATTTCAAAGGAGAAGAATTTCAGAATGTGGCATAAAGACTGGTTTTGTGGTATTTTGGTGAAGAATGTGGCTACTTTTTGCTCTTGTCTGAAAAGTTTGCCTAAGGTGTAGAGACTTGCACTAGTTCCATTGACAAAAGAAGTTTCAAAAAAGCCCAGCAGAGACTTTGTTCTCTGGTTAAGTCTTATGAAGAGAAGTATGAACAAGCATAGCAAGCTTAGAAAGGCAAAATATAAAATGTATGGTTTGAGTACTAAAGGCATACCAGGAAGTGAAATGGAGCAAAATCTTGTGTTCTAGGAGATAACAGATTAAGGGAGTGGGACCTTGGGGCAAGATTCTACCCATCTTAATTAGATCCAGGCATGGTGGTACACACCTTTAATCCCATGAGATAGGCATGCTGATCTCTACATTCAAGGTCAATCTACAGAGCAAGAACCAGGATAGCCAAGCTTAGGCAGTGAAAGATTTAGAAAACATAAAGCTAGTGATAATGTGATAGTACAAGGGAATCATGTTCTAGTTCCTGTAAGCAGCAGAACTCGGCAGCTTCAGCCATGTGGCTCTGGCTCTAGAGTTAAGAATGGGAGGAACCACTGGGAAAATTGTTGCTGGTTAGCTAAGGAATTAGCAGTGATTAAGAAGAGACCAGCATTACTGAGGTGAAATCTTCTGGAAATTATTTTCTGGGAGCACAAAGAAGCTGTGTTCCAGAGATACCCAAGGTTGTACTTCATGCTGCGGCTGGACTTGGTAATGTGTAAGAGTCACTCAGGTGGTACTGCTTGTGAAGGAATGAAGGGATCATGGAGAGAAGCTGAGGCTTAGCACTGTGAGAGGCCAGGGAAGGCCATTGGAGAAGGTGAAGCCTCAGCTGTAGTTGATGGTCCAGGACTGAAGGGGTCATGCAAAGAATTTGAGGCTTGGCACCCTGAAGAGAGCCTATGAGAGGCTAATGGTGAAGCCTAGTTGGAGTGGAACACCCCAGTGTATTGGAGATGTCAGTACCATGGGATGATCACCAAGAACAGCAGCCGTAGCAGAGTGGATCAACCTGAGCATAGAGTGCTACAGAGCACAGAGATGGAAAAGTGATGCCAGCCCTTAGGAGGAGTCCAAAAGATCAAGTGGAATCCCAGACACTGAAACAAGAAGCTGTAACATTGAAATTGCCTTGGAGACTCAAAGATGTTAAAGATGCCAGATCCATGGGATACATGCTGAGGAAAGCTGCTAACAGGGAGTGGAACCAGCCCAGGAGAAAGCAGTTTGTTGCAGTCAAAAAAAACATGAACAAGGAGTGGAGATCTGAAGACCGCTTTGACATCAGCCATGGAGATGCAGTTTGGAGTTTGCCCAGCTGGTTTCCTGCCTTGCTTTGGGGATTACAGTTAATTGAGTTGAATGAATCTCAGAAGAGACCTTGAACTTTGGACTTTAAACATTGTTGCGACCGCTATAGACTATGAGGACTTTGAAAGTTGGACTAAATGCATTTTGCATTATGCTATGTTTACGTATGGCCCCCATAGACTCATGTTTTTGAACAAGTCTATGGGGACCAGGGAGTGGAATGTGATGGTTTGTATATCCTTGGATCAGGGAGTGGCACTATCTGAAGGTGTGGCCTTGTTGGAATAGGTGTGACCTGGTTGGAATGGGTGTGTCACTGTGGGTGTGGGTATAAGATCCTCACCCTAGTTGCCTGGAAGTCAGTCTTCCACTAGCAGCCTTTGGATGAAGACGTAAAACTCTCAGCTCCTCCTGTGCCATGCCTGCCTGGATACTGCCATGCTCCCACCTTGATGATAATGGACTGAACCTCTGAACCTGTAAGCCAGCCCCAATTAAATGTTGTTTTTTATAAGACTTGCCTTGGTCATGGTGTCTGTTCACAGCAGTAAAACCCTAACTAAGACAAAATGTTTCCACAATATATATTGAATTAGGTGTTATAAATAATATAAAGCTTATTTCAGTTATGGAGAAGAATGTATGTAGATTATACACAAATAATTGAACTTTTTATGTGAGCAACAGAGCATGTTCAGATTTTGATCTGTGGGGATTCTAGAAAACTACTTTGAGGATATGAGATGCTACATATTTTTGGTTTGGTTCTTGTCTTTAAATGGGGAAGCCATTTAGAAGCACACTACTCATTTAATTCCTCAGACTCAATGTTTGTGGTGTGTTAGCATAAATCTTGCTGCAGCCCACAGCTAACATATAGTACACGTGTTTAATGGCATGTGGCTTTCTAATCATCTTTAGCAGTTTGCTGCTCAGTAAAACAGTGAAATAAGTTTACCCCAAAACAATGTAAAGATCATTCTAACTTGTTTTTTAGAATTTTTTAGGGAAGTTCTGTTTCTTAATTAAATCTAATTAACTTTGAAAGTTTACTGGATCAGTCTTTTTAAACCTCTAGAATAAAGATATGTAATTAGAAATATTCACAATTAATAAGGGCACGTGCCATCATTAAGAAAAAGTAGATGAAATGTGAAGGTTAATGATTTGAAATACTGGTTTATTATGGTCACTTTGAAAATGTATAAACCAAGTCATCTGTGTCCTGTGTACTTCACTGTTGTAAAAATATCAGTGTCCTGCAGATTTTCCTCCCTGTCTTACATAGCAAGCTATGTCACTTCAACTGTGTGCCTTGTTTATTTGACCTTCTTATGAATTGTATGCTTGTGGTCTCCATTGGCTTTGGACATCTGTGCCATGCAATTGGAAGAAAGAATGAGTGCTTTGCCTGGTATGTGATGAACAAATGGGGCTGGACTGGCAGTGTGGTTTCTTCTGAATATTGACTTCAGCATTGGAAGCATTGTCATTGTTAAATCATAAGGACACTTATGACACTGATTGGCTTTTAGCAGAGAACAGTGACGCTCAGTCAGTTCAGTTCTCTCTAAAAACAGTGATGGCACTAACTACATTTCATAAAGTGCTTCTGTAGCTCATTATTCTATTCTCTGTGAAGGAAACAGTACTATTCTAATTATTCTGTTTCTAATGTGACAACATTGATATATGCTTGCCAATGTTAACTCAATTGGGCATCAAAATGAACAATATTTTAAATGAGCATTTCTGCTGAGTCTGCAGGATAGAAGAAAATTCATCATGAAGTAATCTTCCTAGATCATTTTATTGCTTTTATATATTTCAAGTTACATGAGCAACTTTCAAATAGTGCCAAGGTGCCTTAAGATCAGTGTTCTTATGAATATAAAATTACAGCTAACTGAATTTTGTAGTCAACTCATCACTTAAGCTGGCAGATTTTGGTAGGAAAGCAGTTAATTACCGGTCTGTTTGCCACACTGTGAGAGTGCTGGGCAGGTGGTGGCACTGCCTTTGTTTAGGTGCAGTGCCTCTCCCACCACAGATCACAGGAAATTCTTTTCTTCCTGGAATGAAGAAATTACTTTTGTCTTTTGAAAAGTGATGGAGTAAAACATAGAGGTTGGTAGATTTTTATAATGTGTAGGCTGCTTATTAGTTTTCCTGACATGATAGCAAGACACTCACACATGACACCGAATAAGATGTCAGTACAATTTTGAACATAAAATGTACTAAAGAAGTCTTTTTTCTTATCTTAGTTTTTATTATGAAAAAGCAATCAAAAGCAAAATGAAAATATAGTAAGTATACCATACAACTTGAAGAATTCTAAACTTTTTATTGAACTTGGAAGAGCTGTGAAATGACATCTTAGTTCCACTTTGGGCATTCTGGGATGGACAGCGTTCAAAATTGTATGTTACCCTAAGGACTCTATTAATGTGGGAATCTAACAATAGTGTAAAATTACCAGAAGTGACTGTTATTTCAGATATTGCTTATATCAATGTAATTGAGAATGGTTATTTAAATTCTAGGTCCTAGACTAGAACTTTTGTAAGTTGTTCTTAGAAATTTGAGTAGAGTACCTTCTGTATCTATTTTGTGGAATAGTTTGAGCAGAATTGGAATTAGGTCTTCTTTGAAGGTCTGATGGAATTCTGCACTAAACTCATCTGTTCCTGGGCTTTTTTTTTTTTTTTTTTTTGGTTGGGAGACTATTGATGACTGCTTCTATTTCTTTAGGGGATGAGGGACTGTTTAGATCATTAATCTGATCCTGATTTAATTTTGGTACCTGGTATCTGTCTAGGAAGTTATCCATTTCATACATGATTTCCAGTTTTGTTGAGTATAGCCCTTTGTATATGCCCCAGTACAGGGGAACGCCAGGGCCAGGAAGTGGGAGTGGGTGGGTTGGGGAGCAGGGCGGTGGAAGGGTATAGGGGACTTTCGGGATAGCATTTGAAATGTAAGTGAAGAAAATATCTAATAAAAAGTGAAGAAAAAAAAAGAAATTTGATGGTTGGCCTTTGATAGCTCGGCTCATCCACAGGAAGTCACCACCTCTCCTGCCTGTCACTGGAGCTGTGGCTCCCTGGGTTCCCAGCCTCTCCTGCCTGTCACTAGAGCTGTGGCTCACTGGGTTCCCAGCTATTGGGGTGACACTTGATGGCACTGTGATGTGTTGACACTATTCTGTCTCAATTATTTTTTTTTAATTTTTAATATTTTTATTACATATTTTCCTCAATTACATTTCCAATGCTATCCCAAAAGTCCCCCATAGCGCCCCCCACTTCCCTACCCACCCATTCCCATTCTTTTGGCCCTGGCATTCCCCTATATTGGGGCATATAAAGTTTGCAAGTCCAATGGGCCTCTCTTTCCAGTGATGGCCGACTAGGCCATCTTTCGATACATATGCAGCTAGAGACAAGAGCTCCGGGGTTCTGATTAGTACATCATGTTGTTCCAACAATAGGGTTGCAGATCCCTTTAGCTCCTTGGGTACTTTCTCTAGCTTCTCCATTGGGAGCCCTGTGATACATCCAATAGCTGGCTGTGAACATCCACTCCTGTGTTTGCTAGGCCCCGGCATCGTCTCACAAGAGACAGCTATATTTGGGTCCTTTCAGCAAAATCTTGCTAGTGTATGCAATGGTGTCAGCGTTTAGAAGCTGCTTATGGGATGGATCCCTGGATACGGCAGTCTCTAAATGGTCCATCCTTTCATCACAGCTACGAACTTTGTCTCTGTAACTCCTTCCCTGGGTGTTTTGTTCCCAATTCTAAGAAGGGGCACAGTGTCCACACTTTGGTCTTCATTCTTCTTGAGTTTCATGCGTTTAGCAAATTGTATCTTATATCTTGGGTATCCTAAGTTTTGGGCTAATATCCACTTATCAGTGAATACATATTGTGTGAGTTCTTTTGTTATTGTGTTACTTCACTCAAGATGATGCCCTCCAGGTCCATCCATTTGGCTAGGAATTTCATAAATCATTCTTTTTAATAGCTGAGTAGTACTCCATTGTGAAAATGTACCATAATTTCTGTATCCATTCCTCTGTTGAGGGACATCTGGGTTCTTTCCAGCTTCTGGCTATTATAAATAGGGCTGCTATGAACATAGTGGAGCATGTGTCCTTTTTACCGGTTGGGACATCTTCTGGATATATGCCCAGGAGAGGTATTGCTGGATCCTCCAGTAGTACTATGTCCAATTTTCTGAGGAACCGCCAGACTGATTTCCAGAGTGGTTGTACAAGCTTGCAATCCCACCAACAATGAAGGAGTGTTCCTCTTTCTCCACATCCTCGCCAGCATCTACTGTCACCTGAATTTTTGATCTTAGCCATTCTGACTGGTGTGAGGTGGAATCTCAGGGTTGTTTTGATTTGCATTTCCCTGATGATTAAGGATGTTGAACATTTTTTCAGGTGCTTCTCTTCCATTCGGTATTCCTCAGGTGAGAATTCTTTGTTCAATTCTGAGCCCCATTTTTTAATGGGGTTATTTGACTTTCTGGAGTCCACCCTCTTGAGTTCTTTATATATATTGGATATTAGTCCCTTATCTGATTTAGGATAGGTGAAGATCCTTTCCCAATCTCTTGGTGTTTTTTTTTTGTTTTTGTTTTTGTTTTTTTTTTTTTTTTGTCTTATTGATGGTGTCTTTAGCCTTGCAGAAGCTTTGCAGTTTCATGAGGTCCCACTTGTCAATTCTCGATCTTACAGCACAAGCCATTACTGTTCTATTCAAGAATTTTTCCCCTGTGCCCATATCTTCAAGGCTTTTCCCCACTTTCTCCTCTATAAGTTTCAGTGTCTCTGGTTTTATGTGAAGTTCCTTGATCCACTTAGACTTGACCTTAGTACAAGGAGATAGGAATGGATCAATTCGCATTCTTCTACATGTTAACAACCAGTTGTGCCAGCACCATTTGTTGAATTTGTCTTTCTTCCACTGGATGTTTTTAGCTCCCTTGTCGAAGATCAAGTGACCGTAGGTGTGTGGGTTCATTTCTGGATCTTCAATTTTATTCCATTGGTCGGTTTGTCTGTCACTATACCAGTACCATGCAGTTTTTATCATAATTGCTCTGTAGTAAAGCTTTAGGTCCTGCATGGTGATTCCACCAGAGGTTCTTTTATCCTTGAGAAGAGTTTTTGCTATCCTAGGTTTTTTGTTATTCCAGATGAATTTGCAGATTGCACTTTCTAATTCGTTGAAGAATTGATTTGGAATTTTGATGGGGATTGCATTGAATCTGTAGATTGCTTTTGGCAAGATAGCCATTTTTACAATGTTGATCCTGCCAATCCATGAGCATGGGAGATCTTTCCATCTTCTGAGATCTTCTATAATTTCTTTCTTCAGAGACTTGAAGTTTTTATTATACAGATCTTTCACTTCCTTAGTTAGAGTCACACCAAGATATTTTATATTATTTGTGACTATTGAGAAGGGTGTTGTTTCCCTAATTTCTTTCTCAGCCTGTTTATTCTTTGTGTAGAGAAAGGCCATTGATTTGTTTGAGTTAATTTTATATCCAGCTACTTCACCGAAGCTGTTTATCAGGCTTAGGAGTTCTCTGGTGGAATTTTTAGGGTCAGTTATATATACTATCATATCAGCTGCAAAAAGTGATATTTTGACTTCATCTTTTCCCATTTGTATCCCTTTGATCTCCTTTTGTTGTCGAATTGCTCTGGCTAGGACTTCAAGTACAATGTTGAATAGGTATGGAGAAAGTAGACAGCCTTGTCTAGTCCCTGATTTTAGAGGGATTGCTTCAAGCTTCTCACCATTTACTTTGATGTTGGCTACTGGTTTGCTGTAGATTGCTTTTATCATGTTTAGGTATGGGCCTTGAATTCCTGATCTTTCCAAGACTTTTCTCATGAATGGGTGTTGGATCTTGTCAAATGCTTTTTCCGCATCTAACGAGATGACCATGTGGTTTTTGTCTTTGAGTTTGTTTATATACTGGATTACGTTGATGGATTTCCGTATATTGAACCATCCCTGCATCCCTGGGATGAAACCTACTTGGTCAGGATGGATGATTGTTTTGATGTGTTCTTGGATTCGGTTAGCAAGAACTTTATTGAGGATTTTTGCATCAATATTCATAAGGGATATTGGTCTGAAGTTTTCTGTCTTTGTTGGGTCTTTTGGTGGTTTAGGTATAAGAGTATTTGTGGCTTCATAGAATGAGTTGGGTAGAGTACCTTCTGTTTCTATTTTGTGGAATAGTTTGTGAAGAACTGGGATTAGATCTCCTTTGAAGATCTGATAGAACTCTGCACTAAACCCATCTGGTCTTGGGCTTTTTTTAGTTGGGAGACTATTAATGACTGCTTCTATTTCTTTGGGGGATATAGGGCTGTTTAGATCATTAACCTGATCTTGATTCAACTTTGGTACCTGGTATCTGTCTAGGAACTTCTCCATTTCATCCAGGTTCTCCAGTTTTGTTGAGTATTGCCTTTGGTAGAAGGATCTGGTGGTGTTTTGGATGTCTTCAGGATCTGTTGTTATGTCTCCTTTTTCATTTCTGATTTTGTTAATTAGGATGCTTTCCCTGTGCCCTCTAGTGAGTCTGGCTAAGGGTTTATCTATCTTGTTGATTTTCTCAATGAACCAGCTCCTTGATTGGTTGATTCTTTGAATAGTTCTTCTTGTTTGCACTTGGTTGATTTCACCCCTGAGTTTGATTATTTCCTGCCATCTACTCCTCTTGGGTGAATTTGCTTCCTTTTGTTCTAGTGCTTTTAGGTATGTTGTCAAGCTGCTAATGTGTGCTCTCTCTAGTTTCCTTTTGGAGGCACTCAGAGCTATGATTTTTCCTCTTAGAAATGCTTTCATTGAGTCCCATAAGTTTGGGTATGTTGTGGCTTCATTTTCATTGAACTCTAAAAAGTCCTTAATTTCTTTCTTTATTCCTTCCTTGACCAAGGTATCATTGAGAAGAGTGTTGTTCAGTTTCCACGTGAAGGTTGGCTTTCTGTTATTTATTTTGTTATTGAAGATCAGCCTTAGTCCATGGTGATCTGATAGGATGCATGGGACAATTTCAATATTTTTGTATCTGTTGAGGCCTGTTTTGTGACCAATTATGTGCTCAATTTTGGAGAAGGTACCATGAGGTGCTGAAAAGAAGGTATATCCTTTTGTTTTAGGATAGAATGTTCTGTAGATATCTGCCAGATCCATTTGATTCATAATTTCTGTTAGTTTCACTGTGTCCCTGTTTATTTTCTTTTTCCATGATCTGTCCATTGGTGAAAGTGGTGTGTTGAAGTCTCCCACTATTATTGTATGAGGTGCAATGTGTGCTTTGAGATTTACTAAAGTTTCTTTAATGAATGTGGCTGCCTTTGTATTTGGAGCATAGATATTCAGGATTGATAGTTCCTCTTGGAGGATTTTACATTTGATGAGTATGAAGTGTCCCTCCCCGTCTTTTTTAATGACTTTTGGTTGGAAGTCAACCTTATCAGATATTAGAATGGCTACCCCAGCTTGTTTCTTCAGACCATTTGCTTGGAAAATTGTTTTCCAGCCTTTCATTCTGAGGTAGTATCTATCTTTTTCTCTGAGATGAGTTTCCTGTAAGCAGCAAAATGTTGGGTCTTGTTTGTGTAGCCAGTTTGTTAGTCTATGTCTTTTTATCGGGGAGTTGAGTCCATTGATATTAAGAGATATTAAGGAAAAGTAATTGTTGTTTCCTGTTATTTTTGTTGTTAAAGTTGGCATTCTGTTCTCGTGGCTGTCTTCTTTTAGGTTTGTTGAGGGATTACCTTCTTGTTGTTTCTAGGGCGTGGTTTCTGTCCTTGTATTGGTTTTTTTCTGTTATTATCCTTTGAAGGGCTGGATTCGTGGAGAGATAATGTGTGAATTTGGTTTTGTCATGGAATACTTTGGTTTCTCCATCTATGTTAATTGAGAGTTTGGCTGGGTATAGTAGCCTGGGCTGGAGTTTGTGTTCTTTTAGTGTCTGTATAACATCCGTCCAGGATCTTCTGGCTTTCATAGTCTCTGGTGAGAAATCTGGTGTAATTCTGATAGGCTTGCCTTTATATGTTACTTGGCCTTTTTCTCTTACTGCTTTTAGTATTCTATCTTTATTTAGACCATTTGTTGTTCTGATTATTATGTGTCGGGAGGTATTTCTTTTCTGGTCCAGTCTATTTGGAGTTCTGTAGGCTTCTTGTATGTTCATGGGCATCTCTTTCTTTAGATTTGGGAAGTTTTCTTCTATAATTTTGTTGAAGATGTTTGCTGGTCCTTTGAGCTGAAAATCTTCATTCTCATCCACTCCTATTATCCGTAGGTTTGGTCTTCTCATTGTGTCCTATATTTCTTGGATGTTTTGAGTTAGGATCTTTTTGCGTTTTATATTTTCCTTGATTGTTGTGCCGATGTTCTCTATGGAATCTTCTGCACCTGAGATTCTCTCTTCCATCTCTTGTATTCTGTTGCTGATGCTCGTATCTATGGTTCCAGATTTCTTTCCTAGGGTTTCTATCTCCAGTGTTGCCTCATTTTGGGTTTTCTTTATTGTGTCTACTTCCCTTTTTAGGTCTAGTATGGTTTTGTTCATTTCCATCATCTGTTTGGATGTGTTTTCCTGTTTTTCATTAAGGACTTCTACCTGTTTGATTGTGTTATCCTGTTTTTCTTTAAGGATTTGTAACTCTTTAGCAGTGTTCTCCTGCAATTCTTTAAGGGATTTTTGTGCTTCCTCTTTACTGTCTTCTACCTGTTTACCAGTGTTCCTTTGTATTTCTTTAAGTGTGTTATTAAAGTCTTTCTTGAAGTCCTCTACCATCATCATGAGATATGCTTTTATATCCGTGTCTAGCCTTTCCGGTGTGTTGGGGTGCCCTGGACTGGGCGAAGTGGGAGTGCTTGGTTCTGATGATGGTGAGTGGTCTTGGTTTCTGTTAGTAAGATTATTACGTTTACCTTTCGCCATCTGGTAATCTCTGGGGTTAGTTGTTGTCGTTGTCACTGTTTAAAGATTGGAGCAGAAGCTGTGTTCCACTCACCAGCAGTCTCAAAATCATGTGGCGGGGGTCCTGGGTAGCTGGCGGGTGTCAGCTGACCCTGCGCTCTAGCTACCCAGGTGCTGGTCTGGCCGGAACAGGCCTGTGGCCCTACTCACGCCGGTTTTCTGCTTCCCTAACTAATGCAGTCTCAGGTCCCTCGCGCAATTGTTTTGGAGCAGAAGCTGTGTTCCACTCACCAGAAGTCTTAAGATCCTGTGGCGGGTGTTGTGGGTAGCTGGCGAGTGTCAGCCGACCCTGCAGCCTAGCTACCCCGGCGCTTTTCTGACCGGAGAGGCTTGTGGCCCTACTCAGTCTGGAATTCTGCCTCCCCAACCAAAGCAGTCTCTATTTTTGAATAAATATTCAGATTAGAATTTGTTCGATCAAGAAGAGAATGAAAATATTACCCTTGGAATGTAAAGATGCCTGAGGTTGAGACAACCTTTTGAGGAAAATAATTATTTTTCCCATTCCTGAATTACAATGAATAAAAGAAGGAAGGAAGTAGCTGTTTATTTTGAGATCAGGCAGTTGAATACCACTGGACACATTTACTCTGCTGGGTTTTGGGTGTTCCTTTCTTCCAAAAAGAAAATGAAAAAAATGTAGCTAGTGTAGGATATTTCTTGAAATATACTATTCTGTTGAACATTTAACAGAAATTGAGCCTGTTTCTTAAATTTTGTATTGGGTATGTCAATAAGTATATTATAAGAATTATTTGTCTGCATAGCTAAAGATATGGTGGAAGTGTATGAATATGATTTATACTTGGTTTTATGTATTAAAATATTATTTTTATTATTAGAGTAAGGTAAGTTCATCTTAAAAGACTCTCTTAAGTCTGTTGGTTACCCAGTGCCACACAGTCCTGAAGATATACATGAAACTCACATCAAATGGACTCAACAGGTTATATTTACGAATATATATTATATTACATATATATATTTACACACACATATATACACAAACTAAACACTAGCATCCATTAATTTTTTGTTAGATAAGGAAGAAAGTGAGATGGAAGTCTTCAAACCCAATATCGTGGTGGTTTTCTTAATGTAGGTAATTTAAAATATGAATAACTTAGAAATGGTATGTTAACAATTTTTGTGCATTTTCTGTGTCTTTTTTGTATGTCTTATTTCCCTTACCTATTACAAATGCCCCAAAAGATGCATACTATTTTGTATTTGTCTAATAAATATATGTCCTTAATGTTTATCATGTTAAGAAGCATGACAAAATCATGTGCATCATCTGGTATTTTTCCATTATTGACTGACATATCATTTCTGTTCAAGCCTTTCTTAAGGATATTTTAATTTTTCTAATTACCCGCAATTATGCACATTTCTGCATGTCACTCTTGGTTGTGAAAGCATGATTTGCTAGTCATATAGAGTTGTTTTAAAAGCCACTGATTCTTCACTCCAAACTGGTGTGCCAAGGATGGCCCTGTACCTCCAGTGTCACAGCCTGTTGTCTAGCTAAGAATGTGCCGTGGGTATCCATCCCATGCATAGGGTGTAATGAGCAAGACTCATTCACCAATTGATGATTTCCCCCAACTAATTGTGCATTATTTTATCTTTTAATTTAAGACATGCAATTAACTGTGGTTTATTGTGTTTGGACACAAGTGTGTGTGAGATGACAGAATTGCATAGAAAAATGCAATGGAGGCAAACTGTCAAAGGGGGACAGCTCCAGGCAGCAGAGCATTTGATGCTGGGTTTCATTCACACTTTGGCATGGAAGAGCTTTGGAAACCATTTCCTTCTCTTCCCTTTCTCTTTTATGTGAACAATGGCCTAAATGTCCAAATAAAGGAGGCCAATGTGGTCCAGACGCCTGTATCCTCTGTACTGAAAATGCTACTTCCTTATTAGGAACAAATCCCAGAGGATAAAATAATGTATCAGGTTTGTTCTGTGGACTGTATTCTCGTTCATCACTTCTTGTTTCATCACAAATAAGCTTATAGTAGGCAGTCCAACTTTTTGAGAGAAATGTGAAACTTGGAGTAAGTTAGGCCTGGTTGTCTGGTCACAGTGTTGATCTATCAGCCACTTAGGTATCTGATCACAATGTCGGTCTATCAGATAGTTGATCCATAGCCTTTAATCTCAGTCAGCCAAGTGTCTTTATCATTATAGATACAGACATTTACCTTTCAGCTGTTGAATTCTTTAACAAATTGTTGATCATTATATGTATCCCATATATAGATGTGTATATAGATGTGCTAAATACAATATATATGATACTGTTACTATGTATACAGATCTCACTAATAAAATACATCTCAGAATTTAGGACAGTAATGGGTGAATCTGATTTTAATATTGGGTGATTTTGTCCTTGGATGAGGTGAAACAGGCATAGCTATATTTATAGATTTTTCACTTCTGAACAGAACACAGTTCTAAATTCCAGGTAGTTGAAAAGCTCTAACCATTTTCAGTAAGACAAGTCCTGCTTACTACTCACTGAGCATTATTTTCTACATACATTTAGACTGAATTGGTTTGAGTGGTTTATCACTGCGATCTTCTTGTTGCGGAGCTTCACTGTGTTTTTATGTATTAAATTGTGTGCCACATTTGGACTCCTTTCCAATTGTCTTCACATCATTTATGGGGAAAATATTCTAACGCATTATGCGCCCATGGCCTCACTACTTTGGTGCTGCTAGTAAACTGTGGCACAACCAAATTCCAAACTTGTTTCCTCATCACAGCTGTCGATTGGCCTTTATCTTCTCCTGGGATGAGCTGCTTCCTGCTTCCCATGTGGCTGTCTGTTTCTGTTACTTATTTGTTTGTTTCTTTCTTTCTTTATTAAGAGGTTTTATTCATTCATTCAATCATTCATTCATTCATTCAGAGGTAGTTCCTGTAACCCTTATCAGAATAGGGCCATTCTCAGTGCTGTCACAGCTTACCAGATTGATTCCTATTTCTAATGCTTTGAAAGTATTTTAGTCACTTGCCTTTTGCTTCAGCTACATCTCATGCTCACTATTGTCTGCACTATGTACACAACCCTACAAGAGATACTTGATAGAAAGTATTGACAGTAAATATTGGCTAATGGTTAAAAATATGCATGACAAAGTGAATAACCATCTGAAGATGAAGGCTCGATTGAACTTAACTAATCTTTGTTTAATTAGCTTTGGAAAACTGACTTTTTATAGAACAACTGTCTGTCTATCAGAGTTGTTCTAGATATTGATAGTCAAGAGTACAGATGAAATTGATGGGTTGAGAGAGTGTATTTTCTCCAGTATGTTTTGAGTCTCTCACGCATGGGTTTCATACATTGTTTGATATTTACAAGGTTTGGACCTTCAGGTTACAGAAATAAAATCATCACTGAGCAAATGTAGCTATTAGACTGCACCTAACCGCCTATTTGAACTGTTAGCAACTGCAAAGTATATCAGGCATTGAATTAATTGTTATGAATTTAACTCATTTTTTCAAGAAGTTATTCATGTTTTCTGAGACGTATCTTTTCTGTGTGAAATGAAAGACCACAGTACAAATACAGTCCCAGGTCCTTTAGTGTTGGTGGTTTGTATTGAACACTGTAGGGCTTATTACCCTATTTTCTAATAACTAGGGACTTACTGGTACGGAAAAATCTGTACACTAAATTTGAATCAGTGCTGTGCCATTCCTCCCAGAAATCTAAATTTTGGGTTTTTTTTTTTCTTCTTTTTTAGATTACTATAATTACATCATTTCCACTGTCCTTTCCTTTCGTCAGCCTATTCTTTATGTCCCTTCCACACACAAACTGTCATTGACATGCACAGCCCCATTTTCTTTAAATCTTGTTTCATACGTACGTGTATATATGCTTCTCTCAACACAAATACAGCATGCTCTCTTCATGTAATGTTATTTGTGTGTTTGTGTCTTCAGTAGTTTGAAATTCAAAAACAAATGAATGAAGTCATGCTTTTGTGATGCATTGAGCACTTTAAAAGAAAAGAATTGAAGCAAACTCATGAATTCATTAGGAATTAGACATTTATTTTCTATTTAATAGTGTAAGAACTCAAAATGGGGGCTGGTAGAGATGGTTCGGGGGTTAAGAGCACTTCAAGAGGTCCTGAGTTCAATTCCCAGCAACAGCATGGTGGCTCACAATCATCTCTAATGGGATTTTATGCCCTCTTCTGCCACGGACTGGCCTCAATCAGCCCCTCAACTCACAGAAGAATCAGAGTCCTGCAGTGGGCAGGGAGTTGGCAAAAAGTAACAGATGTGAACACAAGGGAGTGTTGATCTGAATGTAATTTCTCAAAGCGAGCATCAGACTTACATATTACAGAAGAAAACAAAGAAGTTAGGTGACACATCAGCCAAGGTACATTGAAGTTATCTGACACAAAACAGAGAAATGCATACAAAAAGACTGGCAGGTACCAGGCAATGTTTACAACTGAGATAAGATCAGCCCTATCTAAAGTCAGCTATTCACAGGAGCCAGGTGAAAGGTCTGATGCAATGCTAGTCTATTGTTAAACCCACCACCAGGGGTCCCTTAGTAAATACCTAATTATGGAATTCCTCTGGGCCTAGTGAAAAACATGCACTAAGGGAGTTCAGTACTACTAACCCTTTCATAATATAATACTTTAGTTCCTCCTAAGAGCACAGTGTAGGCTGCCATTCATGTCTGTAATGGGAATTCTAAGTATACTTTGCTAAGGTTGCCCTGAGATTTCTAGCTCCTATCCAGTATAAATACTACAAGAAAGCATGCAAGACCATCCACAATATTGCAGGGACAAATTTGGATCATTCGTATTATGAGAATGCTAGGGTTCCAGGAGGATAAGGTTCTGTGAAACATTTTTGCCTCAAGACTGCTTCCAAACTTTTGGGCCTGCCACACAGTCTTTACTGAAGTGGGTGTGGCACTCTTCTGGTGTGTCTGAGGAGAGCACCAGCGTGTTCATTTATATAAAATAAATAATTGTAAAAAAGAGCTAGAAGTAATTTTAATTTCCATCTAAATCAGATTAAAGAGGAGTATAGATTTATAGTTTGTGCAGCTTTTGCATGATAGCATGGGAGCAATCCAGGTTTCATCTCATAATGTTAAAAGTCAGCCTAACTATTTTGAAGGACACTTAGGTTGTTTATCCTGGGATGGAGAGAGGTACACCAAGAAGTCTCTAGTAAACAATTGAAGTCATAGTTTGTTTTACTGTCTGGTCAATGGAGGAACAGAGTTGAATAGCTCTGTGGGTTTTTTTTGGTTTTTTTTTTATATATATATTTTATTACGTATTTTCCTCAATTACATTTCCAATGCTATCCCAAAAGTCCCCCATACCCTCCCCCTCTCCCCCATTTCCCTATCCACCCAATCCCATTTTTTTTTTTTTTTTTTTGGCCCTGGATTTCCCCTGTACTGGGGCATATAATGTTTGTGTGTCCAAAGGGCCTCTCTTTCCAGTGATGGCTGACTAGGCCATCTTTTGATACGTATGCAGCTAGAGTCAAGAGCTCTGGGGTTCTGGTTAGTTCATATTGTTGTACCTCCTATAGGGTTGCAGGTCCCTTTAGCTCCTTGGGTACTTTCTCCAGCTCCTCCATTGGGAGCCCTGTGATCCATCCACTAGCTGACTGTGAGCATCCACTTCTGTGTTTGCTAGGCCCCAGCATAGTCTCACAAGAGACAGCTATATCAGGGTCATTTCAGCAAAATCTTGCTAGTGGATATTAGCCCAAAACTTAGGATACCCAAGATATATAATACAATCTGCTAAACACATGAAACTCAAGAAGAATGAAGACCAAAGTGGGGTCACTGTACCCCTTCTTAGAATTGGGAACAAAACATCCATGGAAGGAGTTACAGAAACAAAGATTGGAGCTGTGACGAAAGGATGGACCATCTAGAGACTGCCATACCCAGGGATCCATCCCATAATCAGCTTCCAAACGCTGACACCATTGCATAGCTCTGTGGTTTTAATCAAGGAAACTCTCCATGCTGTCTCTCCACAATAGATAGGTCTTGAACATCACATTCCTAATGTTGATAGTTCTCTCCAACATTTTAGGGGAATTTTTGTAAATAGAGATATATCTCTGCAGAGGACATTTTAAGTGCGTGTGTGTTTGTTTTATGCTTCTCAAAATTCACATACAAAATAATAGAACATAAAAACTAAAAAATAAATAAATTTTCAGATGCTAAGTAGGGTCCATTCAGTGGGTTTGATTGATATGAAATCTCTAGATGAAAGTCTTTTTCCAAAGGTATAGATGTTCAACTGTTTTATACCATTCACAAATGCAATTCATCATTAGAGCTATAACAGTAAATTTAAGGTCTAGCTTGACACATCTGTTATGGCCTGCAGGGTTCTGTTTTAGTAGGTCTTTCTTACATTACATAGTTTGTAATAATGAATGGCTTTATTACAGAATGAAGAATCACTCTATTTTACAAGGCCTTTGGACCATTAAACACATAATTTTAATGCAAAGTTTAGGCAGTTGCTTTTATTTAGCACTGCAAACAGACAATCTATTTAGAATTAGATGCTCCACTCTGGATGTGGAGTGGGCTGTAGGCACAGCCTTCTCTGTCCTTCCTTCCTTCCTTCCTTCCTTCCTTCCTTCCTTCCTTCCTCCTTTCTTTTCTTTTCTTTTTTCTTTTCTTTTTCCTTTCCTTTCCTTTCCTTTCCTTTCCTTTCCTTTCCTTTCCTTTCCTTTCCTTTCCTTTCCTTTCCTTTCCTTTCCTTTCCTTTCCTTTCCTTTCTTCCTTCCTTCCTTCCTTCTCTCTCTCTCTCTCTCTCTCTCTCTCTCTCTCTCTCTCTCTCTTTTACTAATATTACTTTTATTACAGTTGCTCTTTTAAACATTTCCTTTGCTATGATACAAAGGATACTTATAAACAAAATAAGCCTGTCCTTTCTATCTCAACATCTGGCACCAAAGTCGTTCATTTGAGTAGTGAGCTAATGTTGACACATTAATATCACTCATGTTAATTAGAGACGTGTATACACCCTTCCAATATTGTCAGTGGTTTCACTGGGGAAATCTCTTCCTGAAAGAAACCAGCAGATAGCGTCAGATATGGGAACTGCACTTAGACCAGGCTTGAAGCGATAGAGTGGATTATTGAGGTGAACTGATTCAAAGATCAAGCTACAGTTAGAGTTCTAAAAAGGAGATGGGTCTTTTGTTTTTTCCAAGGCAGGGTTTCTCTTTGTAGCCCTGGCTATCCTGGAACTCACTCTATAGACCAGGTTGTCCTCGAACTCAGAAATCCACCTGCCTCTGTCTTCCAAATGCTGGGATTAAAGGCATGTGCCACCACTGCCTGGCTTTTCTTTTCTTTTCTTTTCTTTTTTTTTTTTTTTGTCTTTTAATAATGTCCACTCTGGTTTAAATGGTGACATTTATGACACCTCATTTATCAATGGTTGGTGATTATTTCATGGAAAAATGCAATCCAATTCACAAGGTTCTAATACAAAAAAGAATAAAGTTCTTGCATTTTTAAATATTTCTTCTTTATTACTTTACACTGTTCCTTTATCAGCTATCCTAAGAAATCTTTATCTAGAGATTTTATAATTTTAGATCTTACTTTTAGAACTAAGATTCATTTGAGTTCACTTTTATATCTGCTGTCCATCATGGATCCAAGTTTATTGTGTGAGTGTGGATTTTCACTTGGTC